>NW_005370366.1:2550429-2556328 GCF_000412655.1 Myotis brandtii
GCTAATTTGCCTACAAACGTCAGGTGGTCATAATAATCTGGCCACTCACGTTCAAATATATCCCACGTTCAAAGACTGTTAAATTGCGTTGTTTACCCATATCTTCAGGAAAAAAAAATCACTTCTGTCGTGGTAAACAACCTGCTTCCCTATTTATAATGGTCAGGCCCTCTAGCAACTTAAGCGTGAAATTATAGCTAATTTGCCTACAAACGTCAGGTGGTCATAGTAATCTGGCCACTCAGTGTAAATCCTAAGTGAGGAGGAGAAAGAGATGAAAGGAAACTCTTAAATATATTAGACTGAGTTTTGTTAGTCAAAGTTATTGAAATATAACATATACAATAAAAATTCACCCTTTTTAAGGTGCATAGTTATGGATTTTGATAAATATGTATGTATCATTTAAATATCTTACAATGTCATATATCAGTTATGCCTCAGTAAAGCTGAAATTTTAAAAAAAAATTGTCCATCTTGTCATAAAGTATGGTTAACACACGGTAGAAGATAACATGTATGTGTCAAACTCAGAACATGCCCTCAAGTTACTCATTAATATTGTTACATGGACGTATGTCAAATCAAATTACTTCTTTACTTCTGTTGTAGCCAAAAGTTAGATGTACAGTTCTTTCTTGGCCATAGAACCTGGTATTTCTTTGAGTTATACTGTCGGCTAGTGCTCAGAGTTCATGTCAGATAAGGACTGAAAACTGTCCATTAGATTTAGCAGCAAAAATCGGTCATCTTGGTTAGCTAAATCTCAAACTTATGGTGAAAGGAATTAACTTTTTCCTTTATAGAAATAGAAAATGACATCTGATTATCTGTGGTTAGAGTCTGAACTAATGGGATATATTAAACATTCTAAACTCTTTATTTAATAATTTTGCTCCTTAACACCCTTTAATAGCATTTGTTTTCCACTTGGCATTTTAATTGGCAAACATTGATACTTTTTAGTCGAGGGGAAATATTCAATTTATCAAAAAACTGAAAATTCTTGGTGAGTACAAAATATCAGTGGGAAATGGTGAAATTATGAGCAAAGTTGGTACTTTTTAAAAATCCTCACCAACGACATGCTTTTATTGATCTTAGAGAGGATGGGAGAGATTGGTTGATGTGCCCCTATGCGGTTCAAACCCACAACTTGGGTATGTGCCCTGACCGAGAATCAAACCCATGACCTTTCTGTGTAGGGGAAGACACTCCAACCAACTGAGCCACACCAGCCAGGGCCAAAGTTGGCATTTTCTTTTTTCCTTTTAGGGAGAGGAGAGGGAGAAACATCGATTGGCTCTCTCCCATATGTACCTCAACTGACAAACATTGATCAGCTGCCTTCCAAACGCACCCCAACTGGTGACTGAAACCCAGGCATGTGTCCTGACTAAGAATCGAGCTGGTGATCCCCCACTCCGACACTCAGGATGAGTCACACCAGCCAGGGCAAAAGTTAGTATTTTAAGCTGTGTTTTTAAGATAGAAAGTTTGGCTTTTAGGTTTTTCTTTTTGTGCTTACTTTGGTGGTAGTTAATAACTTTTTTTTAAGACTAAAATTGCTATTTAATATATCAAAACTGGGAAGCAGTGAGTCACAGCTAAAACCCATTCATCTCTATAAGCAAATGCAAACATATTTTGTGAACTATTTTTTTGCTAATAGGTTTTGTTATTTTTCAGGTACACCATCAAAGATAATTCCAAAAAGCATACTGAAGTGTGGGATCCTTCTCCAGAAGAAATTATTTCAAATGAAGTAAACAACTTAAATTCTGTGACAGCAAAATCTCTACCTAATGAGAATCTTCAGTCACTTTACAATAAGGAACTACCTGTGCATATCTGTAATGTAATATCTCCTGAGAAGATTTATGTTCAGTGGTTATTAACAGAAAACTTACTTAATAGGTATATGATATAAGGGAAACATATATTGCATATGATTTTATTCTCTTTTCTATATTTTATTTCAAAAGATCTAGAAGTCATAAATGTAGAATTTTAAAAATAGCTATATTATTTCAGCTAAATAGTCTACTTTTTACTAGTTACAAGTATACAGTTATTATCTTTACAGGCTAACTTCACTATATTAGAATTTATTCATTCCACAAATGCTTATTGAGCACCAATTCTTTGACAGCCAGTGTTCTAAGTGTTGGGTTACAGTGGTAAAAACATGGACAAGTCTTTGCTTTATAGAGCTTAAATTCTAGTAGAGGGAGAAACAGTGAACAAATAAAATATTTAGTGTAGCAGATGGTGATAAAGACAATAGAAAAAAAGCATTTGGGGAGGAAGATAATTTTAGAATGATCAAGGAAGACCTCACAGAGACAGTGACATTTGAAATGGATCATAAAGGAGGAGAGGGAAGTAAACCATGAAGATATCTGGGGGAAGTTCATGTCAGGCAGAGGGAAGAGCTAGTTCAAACACCCTACAGTGGAAATAGTCTGGGTAATCAAGGAAGAAAGAGATTCAGTTGTGCTGGAGTAGACATGTGGTCAGAGAATTTTATGTTGTCAGAAAAGATTTAGAAAGTTAAAATATTTTTTCTTTACGTAGTTTAGAAGAAAAGATGGTAGCTGCTTATGAAAACTCACAATGGGAACCTATTAAATGGGAAAATGATATGCACTGTGCTGTTAAGATTCCAGATAACAATCAGTGGCGAAGAGGCCAGATCATCAGAATGGTTACAGACACATTGGTAGAGGTAAATGCAGAGTTAAAAATATAGTCATGAAAGTACATGCATTTTGTATTTTTATCCTGGATTTACTTAATTCATTTTTTATGAAGCTTTTCATTTGCAAAACAAATTTTTATGTATTATCTTTCCATAGACTTAAAGTTATTGTTTTCATAGGTCTTGCTGTATGACGTGGGTGTTGAACTAGTAGTGAATATTAACTGTTTAAGAGAACTTCAAGAAAACCTAAAGACAATGGGAAGATTATGTTTGGAATGCTCTCTTGTTGATATAAGGTAGTTTTTAGCTGAGTAAATTTTCTCATTATTGAATGTGATTTTAAATATATTTCCTTTGGGATGGGTTCCGGTCAGCTTTAATTATGCTAATATATTCTTAAATTTTCATAAAATCTAGTTAATTTTAAGGTTTTAAAGAAGAGGGAAAGATAAAAATTTGAAGCACATATATTTTTGTGGTATTAAGGAAGTAGAGATAGGTGAGTATGACGGATATCTCCATAAAATTCAAAGTGTTAAATTAAAAAAAAACTTGAGGAACAAAGGCATATAGAAATAAAATGTATTTCATAAGCATAGGATTACATTGGAAAGCTAAAAATGGGTAAATTACCAAAAAGAGTGACTTAGGATTCTGGGAAAATGGCATGGTATAGTTTTTGAGTCTACTATAATTCTACCATAAACACAGAGCAAAACTAAAAACTATACAGTCAACACCTGCAACAAAAATAGGCAACAAGGCTTTACCTATGAGTCCCCAAATACAAGTAGATGTGGCACACAGAAACCAACCTGTATGACGTCAGCAGTAGTGTGGGAGCATGTGGAGGGAAAGCTGACTGGCTGCCAACAGCTCTGAGAAAAGGAATTGGGAAGAGCATTTCACTGAGGCAGACAGGCCAGTATGAGAACAGCAACCCAAACAGAGAAGGGAGTAATGCAGGAAACTTTGTAGTTAAATGTGAGAGACCTGTAATGTGCCAGTCCTGTGGTGCTGGAGCTTTCCTAGCTGTGTAAGCTCTCAGCCATCTAGCTCCCTTCTATGACCCTACAACTGAGGAAAGACAACTGGGAAAAAGAGCCTGATTTGAGGAAGACAGAAATGGGGCAAAGAAAAGATACAGATAAAAGCAGGGCAGAGGAGTAGAGGAATATCAAGTATGAGGCCCCATTTTCTGTCCCTTTGGGAAAGCAATACAACAGAGCCAGGAAGCTATAAAAGCAATATAAACCACCCCTTTCTCCTAAGCACAGGAGATTTTTACTTAAAACATGATCAAAAGCAAGAGTTACAGTTGAATTTTATGCAAATTATTATGAGAAAAAAGAATAAGGGCTGGTTGCTCAGTGGTTAGAGCATCTGCCTGCACACCAAAGGGTTGCTGGTTCTATACCTAGTCAAGGGCATGTACCTGGGTTACAGGTTCAATCTCTGGCCCTGGTTGGGGCATGTGTGGGAGGCAACAATCAGTGTGTCCCTCGCATTGATGTTTCTCTCTCTCCCTCTCCCTCTCTCCCCTCCCTTCCTCCCTTCCACTCTCTCTAAAAATCAATGGAAAAAAAATCCTCAGGTGAGGATTAACCAAAAAAAGGAATAAGGAGCCAAAAAATGACATGCTTACAACATAATAAACTATAATCTTGACATTTCAGAATGAATTAAAACTTTTTGAAAATGATAGACACTGTGAAGAACAACATAAAACAATTAGAAAAACTCAGAAATAAGATACAGAAAAAGGATGATTTGGGGAGGTGAAGGCCTGGGGGTGGGCTGGAAAAGGTTTGGGGGGAAAAGGAGGACCTAATGTAATATTTCAACAATAAAGATTTTAAAAAAGAAAAAGGATGATTTGAAAAAGATAACACTCAGGAAAGAATTTGAAAATAAAAGAAAATTCTATCAAAAATGTAGACTAAACTAGAGAAAACACAAATACACAATAAACAATTCCTTAGATAAATACAAGATAAGGACAGATTTTTGAAATTAAAAAAAAAATCAAAAGGATTCAAAAGAAAACAAAAGATACCTAAATTGACCAAAAAGAAAAAGACTCAACATATATGTAATAGGAATTCAAAGAAGAAAACTAAAAGAAATAGAACCAAATGCTAAAAACCCAATTCAAGAAAGTGTTTCTAAAACAAAAGACAAAACTATATATTGAAAGGGAAATCAGGAATGTCAACATTGAGAGATTATCTAGTAAAATGATTGAACTTTTAAGAGAAGTAAAATCACACTGTCATCACCAACACTTTGTGTCAGAAGATAATGCAGTAACATTTTTTAAATACTCAAAGTGGCAGGCTATGAGTTTTATGTCCAGCCAAACTGACCTTCAAGACAAAGACTACAGACAAATTTAAATGACCACTCAGGAGTGTTGTTCCTGAGGAATCTGTAAGAGAACAAGCTTTAGGTAAAAAGACATGAGAGATTTTGAAATAGACTGTTGGTGAACATTACATTTACTTTACCTCAGAACTATGATTAAATGATAATTATTAGGGAAACAGTATAGCATGCAAAATAAATATGACAATTTCAAAAATGAGGGGAGAAAGTAGAGTACCTATGAAAACTTGAATAAACTTTCTGTTTGTCTTATTGGTATTAACTAGGAGTAAGTACTTCAAATAAAATGTTGGGGGAAAACAAAAAGAGGTTACTAACAATATTGATTTTATATTGGAACTATATTAATATGTTATATAAACAAATCAGTAAAATGGTAAGAAAAATGAAATTCACTATCTGTACATAGCATGGCATAGACTTTCAGAGAGGAACTTCTTCAAAAACACTTAAAACACAGTAAGTTGACTATACATTCTTACCAGAATATAATCTAAGGACAAAAAAGTAACTCGTCCTTACCCCCAATCATCAGTTGTTTTCATTAATCTCAAAGTGGGTTGTAGTGTTGTGGAATCTACTGTGCATGTATTGTGGAGTAAGTCAAAATAGTAATTACGTACATATCGTTAAGTACTGGTGTGGTGTACAGATGATAAAGGTGTAAGACTAAGGTTAACTTACCTTGTACTCCTGATTTTGAATTATAAATATCAACAGAAACTCTTTTTTTTTTTCCATAGTGAATTGGTTTGTTTTTTTTTTATTTTTTAAACTATTTTTTTATTATTAAATCTTTATTGTTCAGAT
>NW_005370366.1:2557409-2563151 GCF_000412655.1 Myotis brandtii
TTCATAAAATGGTTTTCTGTGCTAAGTGTCCTCTAGGGCCCAGTGGTTCAGCCTCCCCAATGACCTGAGGAGGACACTCTTGGGAGCACCCCCTTGTGGTCTTTGTGCACAGTCGTGTTGTAGTTAAGCCTTGATTGTTGTAGGTAACACTGGGAGGGATTGGCCTCCAGGCCAATTGGCTGTGAGAATCAGCTGTGTCTGCAGTAGGAGAACTTCTGTCCTGAAGCTTTAGGGAGGTGCTAATCTAGTCTCTGCCTTAGGCTATCCAGCAACCGCCTCCGTGCAAGGCTTGGGCAGGGCTGGTCCCAGGGAATCAAGAGTTATAGCTGCTCTCAGTCCTGCCTTCAGAGGCCCGGCTTCTCAGTGTCCCAGCAATTGCTGCAAGTACCTCCGAGAGAAAGCTGCCCTCGAGTTCCGACCGATGCCAGACAGTCCCGCTTCTCCTGTATGAGTCTGGGTCCCCAGAGACTCACCCGGAACTGGAGCTCAGAGCCTGAGACTCCCTCCCGATTGAGAAAGACAACCACACCCTCAGCCGCCAGCCCGCTCCGCGTGCGCCTCTGTACCTTAGTATTTTACTTCTGCACCGCACCTCCTCTGAGTCTCAGTATGCTTTTCTCTTTCCTTCTAGTTGTAGAATTTCCACTCAGCCAGCCTTCCTGTGGTTCTGGGTGATATCCGTTCCGTCTTTTAGTTGTATTTTTGAAGTGGTTGTGCGAGGCAGCAAACTCCGGTGTTTACCTATGCCGCCATCTTGGTTTTCCCCCAACAGAAACTCTTGAGGTGTTTTCATTGTTAAAAACAAACAAACAAACAAAAACACCTTTTTTTAGCCTTGTAAAATGAAGGCCCAAGTCATAATGAGCTATGCTGGTATGCAAATTGAGGCCTCCAAATGCCATTTCCCTCAACAGAAATTGATGCTCTTTGGGAAAATGTTCAATTCTAGGTCTGGGGCAGGAAATGTACAATATGAGCCTAGAATATCTTGTCACAGCAAAAAGCAAGAAAGCTATAAAGAATTATTAGGATTATGACAAAAGAATTCAGCCAACCTGAATAACTTCCACTGACCAAAGATGGGACAGTTTGAACATCAGTAGGATAATGGTAATTGGTAAAGCATTTGATATGTTTAAATCCCTAAGTATAAAGTGATTTAAAAAAACAAAACAAAAACTCACTGCTTACTTTTAGAGGATTTTAGGGAATCACTTCATTATTCCAAAAAGTGGTGAATAGGGGAAATGAGGCTTTGTCTTGCTTTTCCTATATGATCTACAGTTCAATTTATAAAGTTGTTTTTTATAAATATTCCAATTAACTAAGGAAGAGTGACATCATTAGAATGGCATCATTTTATAACCTAAATAAACACAGAAGGGAAACTAGATGACAAGTATCAGTTCTACTAACATCACAAAAAGAGAATCAGACATTGTATACTTCCTGACAGAAGTACACGGTATCACCTATGAATAGTGTTGCTGGGGGGAAAAAAATACAAGCCTGAATCTGATCAAGAGTCTAGACCTCACTATGAATTGAAAGGAAATATAAGGAACATGTTAAACACTGTGGCAATGCAAACAGCTAAGTTCAGACCATGGAAACTACCAGACAGATAACTCAGTTTCTTCAACAGAAAGTTGCAAGGGAAAGAGATGAAAGGGCAATCATACATATCAGCCATTCATGATATATGGACTTTGTTTACCAATTCAGTCTTTTTGGAAACATCAGAAAAAAATGACCACCATCTGAATGGTTTATATTAAAGAACTAGAGGCCTGGTGCACGAAATTTGTGCACTCGGGACGGGGGTGTCCCCGGAGCCCTTGGGGGATGTCTGATGGCTTAGGCCCACTCCAGGCCTAAGCTGTCAGTTGGACATCCTTAGCGCTGACACAGAGGCGGGAGAGGCTCCCGCCGAAGCTGCTGCACTCTCCAGCCATGAGCCTGGCTTCTGGCTGAGCAGCGCTCCCCCTCTGGGAGCGCACTGAGCACCAGGGCACAGCTCCTGCGTTGAGTGTCTGCCCCCGGTGGTCAGTGCGCATCATAGTGACCGGTCATTCTGCCATTTGGTTGATTTGCATATTAGCCTTTTATTATATAGGATTATTAAGTGTTTTAGATGAGATAATACTGTGATTATGTTTGTTTAAAAATACTATCTTTTGGAAATACAAACTAAAATATTTTCAAATAAAATGTTATGTCTGAGACTTGGTTAAAAATAATCAGGGATTGGGGCATGTAGAAGTATAAATGAAATAAAATTGGTCATGTATTTATAATGGTTGAAGCTGAGTAATAGATACATCAGATTTTTTATATTCTCTCTGCTTTTGAATATGTTTGAAAATTACCATAATAACTTTTTAAAGGTGAATTCACCAGATTTTTAAAGAAAATATTCAGATAATCTTCAGGTATAAAGAAAAATCTACAAATAAGATATAGCTTAAAGGGATATAGCAAAATACAGTGAGTTCTGAATAAATAATTAAAGAGGAAATATTTGGTAAAACTCAATATGGCTCTTCATAAATCTCAATGTTGACCTGAATCTTATGGTTTTCCCAGGCTATAAAGGAGTCACAGGAGCACTTAGCATGTGTCTAATTATCCTCAGACTTCTTTCTGAACAGTAAAGAAGTGGAAAATTCCTGATTCTTGGAGACCTTCCTTCTTAGATAAATCCATGGCAATAAAGCCATAGTGTCTTTGTAACAAGAATTGTAGAATCTTAGGCTTGGAATCCAACTTAGAGGTGTCATGACAGTAATTTCTTTTATACCTGTCCTAGTACATGTACATTCAAGACCTGCTTGAAAACCTCCAGTGCTATGGAGCATATTTACCCTCAAGGAAACTTGTTTATTAGGCAGCTCCAGTTGCTAATATCTCCTTACACTGCATTGCAGTTGGCCTCCTCATGTCTTCCACACATCTTCATTTTGTCTCACAAACAAACCTCTTGATTCTTCTAACCATCAGATATGGAAAGGTCAATACCACATTCCACTAAGACTACTAGTATTTTTTTCTTCCAGGCTACTACAGTTTTGTCAAATAATCCTGAAATAACATGATTTTTAGATTTTTTCTGCTTCTCCAAATGTTTTTTGGTTTAAGTTAGAAGAATTATTTCAGATACATTCTGAGCAATTCTCACTAAAACTATGAATGTGATTCTTTTCATTACATTTGGTTAGTGTAGTGTATTTAAATTTGTATTTTGTGGAGGTGAGTTAGATTGAATTTCTTAAGCAGTTTTCATTGAACTTGGATAGACCTTGTGAATATTAGTAAAAAGCCCAGTGGTGTGAATTGTAACTCCATTTTACTTTCAGTTTTACAATGATAGTATAGAAGCTTCAAGCACATCAGTCTCTATTTGTTGACTCTATCAGAATTATCATGCCCCATCTCCCCTGAAGGAGGAGATATCGCCCACTGAAACAAATCAGCATTTACACCCAAAGACCCATCACTGACCTGGAGGGCAAGATAGGCTTTGATGTCTTTACATGGGCTTTCCACATAGAGGGGCTTCATAGGAGTGACACTTGCTCTTATTTGCTGGAACTATTAGGAAACTATAGCTTTCTATACACTTAAATCATTCATTTTTTTTCACCAAAATATAGTTTTACATTTATTCCTGTCAGATTTCATCTAATTGGTTTCAAACTTCGAATATTGTTTTTTAACATCTAGGCTGTCCTTTCTAATTCATTATCTGTAAATTTGAAAGCATATCTCTATGTCAGGTTGTAGTTTATAGTTTGTGGGCCAGATCCAAGTAATGTGCATCATGTATTTGGCCTACAGAAAGTTTTTAAATTTTTAAACTATCAACGTTTTCTTAAAAAAACAGGTACCACATAAATATTTGGATTTCTAGCTCCTGTTGACAGAAATCAGAATACCTAGTCACTGAAATAACAATGTTGCCAAAAACTAATTGGCCTTCCTTCCAGAGGTTAAAAAGTCATTAGCTATTGCTAGGTAAGCCTTGTCTACTATTCACCATGGAGTAGCAGATCCATCTGTAATTAAAGCCTGTGGGGGGATCATTTTCTTGGTGCTTTGGTATACTACCTGCAGTTAACCATCATGCAGAGAAGCTCATAATTTGGGATTATATCATTTTATCCCTAATTTGAAGCAAATCCATCTAGTCGTTTGCTATTACTTGGCTGAAAGATATAGATATAGATAGATATAGATATATACACATACACACACACACACACACACACACACACACGTGTGTGTGTGTGTGTGTGTGTGTGTGTGTACATTTTCCAGATATGAGCACAATAGGAATAGTACAAATCTGTTTAAAAATAAAGCTAAAGATCCCAAGACCCTTTCAATGTTATTATAAAAACCTAATGGACCATTTAAAGTTACTGGTTTATCCAACCTCTTTTTATCTTACCCACAAGGAACTATCTCATCATTAGAATAGAGGGATAAACAAAAGGCTATGAAATGGGGAAGAAAATAACACAAAGCCATGTTTAAATTAATTTCTTACTACATATGCAGTTAATTCAAATACATATGTACCTGGTGGTTATTTTATTTTTCTATGTCCTATGCTGTTATAAAACAAGTTGTCATTTTTTGTTTTAGACCAACTGGTGGGAGTGACAAGTGGACAGCGACAGCTTGTGACTGTCTTTCACTGTACCTAACTGGAGCTGTAGCAACTATAATCTTACAGGTGTGCAATGGGATTCCAATAGATATGCACTGATTATTTCATTGATGTTTTTTACAATTCTATGTATTTTCTTGTCGACAAAATAACAGCGAGATTATTTTTTTTTCAAACTTGGTCTTATAATACCTGTTTGGTAATAGATGTAACATAAATGATCATATGAATGAATCAAAGCATTTAATATTCTTGAGTTGATAATTTGCATGCTACAAAACAATTTATGCTAGAGTATATTTCTGAAGCCTTTTGATATTCATTCAAACTGGAAACTTTAGTTGGGCTTCTAATGAAGTCAGGTAAACTATTTCATAAAAAGTGTGTATGTGAGTATGGATTTGAGAAGATTTACATTTTCTAATACCTTTTATCACATTAATAATCAGAATTTTCATATATAAGTAATTTTCCCATGTTACTTTTGTTTCTGTGTGTACTTTCTTCATTTTTATGATTTATATGAAACAGAATATGTTTTGTAGTTCTTTTGCTTTTTATAGTAAAAAAAAAAGCCACAACTGGAAAAATATATTTCAATCTATAATGTGCAGTTTTGGAGAATAGAGAGCTTATAATTGATGGTGTAATGCTCCCCACCCCCTCTCTGGGGTGGAAAAAAAAAGTACTTGCCTGGGAATTTTCTTTTTGGCTTGGAGAATGTGGAGGAAATGCCTGTGAAAAGTATATTTTGTAGCTCTGGCCAGCATTGCCCAGTGGTTAGAGCGTCGGCCCATGCACTAAAGGGTCTCGGGTTTGATTCCTGGTCAAGGACATGTACCTGGGTTGCAGATTCCATCTCTCTCCTCTCTTTCTTCTCTCTCCTCTCTCTTTCCTTCTCTTTCTCTTTCCCTCCCTCCCTCTCCCTCCCTCTCCCTCTCTCCCTCCCTCTCCCTTCCTCCCCCTTCATCTCCCTCTTCCTCTCCTCCCTCTCTCTTCCTCCCTCCTCCTCTCCCTCTATCCCTTGCCCCCCCCCCCCCCCCCCCCCCCCCCCCCCCCCCCCCCCCCCC
>NW_005370366.1:2563208-2566348 GCF_000412655.1 Myotis brandtii
CTCCCACTCTTTCTGCTTAGAGGGCTTCCCTAAATGTAGAAACATATCCTTAGGAGAGGATTAACAACAACAACAAAAAGTATATTGTGTAGAAGATGTCATTTTTGTGTCTCATACTTACTCTGCTCTTAAAACACTAGGAAAACAACACGACATGGCCATTACCTGTGAAAATTTTTTGCAGAAATGAAAAAGGAGAGCGTGTTGATGTCTCTAAATATTTGATTAAAAAGGGCTTGGCCTTGAGAGAAAGGAGGTATGGACTTTCTTTTTTTCATCAGTTTGTAATGAAGGCTTCTTATTTACCTGTATGCTTTCCTGTCTGTGTGCTTTCAAACCTAAATTGCATCTCGTTTGCTCTTTAAAATGATAAACTAAACCCCAGGAGCCAGCTCAGAAACAGATTCCTTCATGATTGCCAGTTCCTTTATTCAATCCCATCAGCTCTTGCATGTTTAAACCCCTCTTTAAACTAACATGTTTGCTTCTCTACTTTTCCCCTCCCCTTGCTTTGGCATTTACACTCCAACCCAAAGGAAAGGAGATGAGGGGATGGTATAGTGGGTACCAGATCTGTACCCTTTGGCTTCATTTGCTTAGACAGAAATGTTTAAGCTTTATGTTGACAATTCTGGTATACACCAAAAATGTGTTTTTGTGAAACAGAAATGGGTAACAAAAAATGTAATTGAACAATATTTACATTTAAAGATCTTTTCAGGTACATCTTTCGCGGTTTAAGTACTTTTGGTCCATGGGGAGAATGAACATGATATTGCAATAGCCCTAGCTTCCTTTACTCTCTCTCCTTCTAGATGTAGAGGTCTATGGAAATTATTGACATACTAGAGGCCCGGTGCATGAAATTCATGCACGGGGGGTGGGGTGTCCCTTAGCCCAGCCTGCCCCCTCTCTCAATCCAGGACCCCTCGGGGAATGTCCGACTGCCAGTTTAGGCCTGATTGCCCCTAACCACTCACCTGCTTCCCTGATTGCCCCTAACCACTTGCCTGCCTACCTGATTGCCCCTAACCACCTCTGTCTCAGCCCCTGCTGTGGCAGCTTCGTCTGGAAGGACATCCAGAATGACGTCCAAAAGGTTGTTCAGCTGTCCAGTCTAATTAGCATATTACGGTTTTATTATTATAGATGTTCCAAGTAGCCACTTTGTACTATGCATGGCCAAATCTCTTTTTTTTAATACTACACTAGAGACCCAGCGCATGAAATCGCGTGAGACCCAGACCCAGTGCACCACGGGACCCAGCATCAAGTCCCGCTGGCGCCGCGGGACCCATCAGTGCATCTCCTGGTTACCAGTCTTTGGTTGTTATGGCATTACAACCACTGGGTTTTTATTATATAGATTATTACATGTTCTCTTATTTGGACCCCAGTCCTGATGAAATGGAAGGAGAATGAAAAATCAGAAATGGAATGGGTCATAAGGTGGTTAGCCATGCCTGCTAGATGCTAACCTAATGCTGGACAGTGGCCTGCGGCTGCCTCTGCATCTTTAGTCCCACGTGTGTCTCTTTTGGTTCACTGACTTTAGACTAAAGCAATTCCTGATAAAGAAATGTTAAAGTGAACAATGCTGGGCAAGTTAATAGCACTAATAGATAGCATCTGCTTTTATGGAACTGAAACTACCAGCTGTCTCAAGGCTGAGGACTGAAAGAGAGCTGTGGAAGGTGTGAAATTATGTAACTTTATCAATGCTTATTTCCTTTTAAAAAAAATACAGGAAAATAGATGAAACAAAAATCTGCTATAATTCTGCTAAAATAAGCAATGCTAATATCTCCTAGGATTCTTTTTTGTAGGCATACTTTTTTTTATAATTGTAAAGGAATAACAGGAAATTTAAAAATGGAGTGTATATAGCATATTACCATTAACATTTAATCTGAATAGTACTATATTTTTAAGAGACTCATATTATCTTTGTGTTATTTTATGAATGTTGATAACTTGCCAGGTGTATATTGAACTAAATTAGAATCAACGTGATTGTATTTCCCATTGACATCTAGTTGACTTATACTTAAGATGTACCAATGAGATTTTAAGAGAGAATAGCATGTAATATGAGATTATAAAGCATTTAAGTGAAATCAATCCTTTTTTATTATGCTTATTCATAATTTAAAGTAATTTTCATTATAACTTAAATTATGTCCCTTTTCATGTAATAAATTAGACTAGACTACAGCAAATATTACATTAGAAGGGTTCTGTTTATATTATTTTCTCCAGAACTTTTTATTGCTCATGTTTAGATGTATTCTTTTTTGAATGTTACAGAATTAATAAATTAGATAACAGCCATTCATTATCTGAGAAGTCTCTGGAAATCCCCCTGAAACAAGAAGATTCAGTGGTTACTAAGTGTATTAAAATTAACTTTGACCCTGACAAAAAAGCTGCTGATATTATCAATGAACACAGGGTGTCTGCATTTAAGGAGAACGTTCTAGAAGCAAGAACCCCTGGATGCTATAAACCACCAGTTATTCCCAACATGAAAGTATTTGAGGCAGTAGTCAGTTGCATTGGTGATGATGGAACAGTATTTGTGGTGCCTAAGTTGTCAGGTAAGATCTTTTATGTTATGTAGGATTCATCAGTATAAGTCCTAGCTAGTAAGATAGACATGGATTTAAATACTTTGGACAATATTTAACCTCTTCCAACCTCATTTTCATTGGGGTTTTGTGAGGGTTAAATGAAATAATGAATGCAAAGTGTTTTTCACAATGCCTAGCACATAACAACCATTTATCGAGACATTGGGAATAGACATTAAGCTTAAGATAAACATGGGGATGGTTCCAGGTTCCACACATCTTTTTTTTAAAATAAATATTTATTGTTCAGATTATTACAGTTGTTCCTCTTTTTCCCCCCGTCGCTCCCCTCCACCTGGTTCCCATCCCGCCCCTGCCCTTACCGCCCCCCTCCTCATCCATAGGTGTATGATTTTTGTCCAATCTTTTCACGCACCTCCCACACCCCTTTCCCCCCAAGAATTGTCAGTCCACTCCCTTTCTATGCCCCTGTTTCTATTCTATTCACCAGTTTATTCTGTTCATCAGATTTTTTATTCACTTGATTTTTAGATTCACTTGTTGATAGAT
>NW_005370366.1:2567415-2576501 GCF_000412655.1 Myotis brandtii
AATCTGGATGGTCCCACTCTGACCACTGGGTACACTGGCACTTGGATCTCTAAGGAGGTGCTAATTTAGCCTCTGCCTGAGGCCACCCAGCAGGAGCTACAGAGAGATCTGCAGATTCCTCTTCTTTGTTTGGGATTTGGAGGTGCCCAGATGAGGCCCAGCTGTGAAGCAGTGCAAGCTGCTATGGGGCTTTGGGCCTTCTTTGGATGTTCTGGGTCTCTCTGACCCAGCTGCAGTTTGTTAGGTAATTTTAGATTGCAAAGGGCTAGGTCATTCATATGCAAAAGCCTCTGTGCACAGCTTGGGTGGGGCAGGGTCTCGGAATCAACAGGGCGGAGCAAACAGCTATGGCTGCTCCTCAGCCCTGCCCTAAGAGGCTCCAGGTCTCAGTGTCCCTCGGTAATTGCTGCAAGCATCTCTGAGAGAAATCCGCCCTCGAGTTCCGCCCGATGCCAGACAGTCCATTTTCTCCCAGTGTGAGTCTGGGTCCCCAGAGACTCGCCTGGAACTGGAGTTCAGAGCAGTCAGGAGCTTGTGTCTCTCTCCCGATTGAAAAAGACAACCACATCCTCAGTTGCCAGCCCTTTCCGCGCGCACGTGCGCCTCTGTACCTCTGAACTTTACTTCCGCACCTCCTCTGAGTCTCAGTATGCTTTTCTCTTTCCTTCTAGTTGTAGAATTTCCACTCAGCCAGCCTTCCTGTAGTTCTGGATGATGTCTGTTTTGTCTTTTAACTGTAGTTTTGACGTGGTTGTTCAATTTGCAATATAGGATTACTGACTGTATTTCCTATGCTGTACTTTACACGCAGCAATTTCAGGTGTTAAACTATGCCGCCATCTTGGTTTCTCCTCCACACATCTTAAAGGGGGTAATTCTTTTAAAAGGTACCTATGCAAGTTTGGAGGCTCTCTAAGAAAAAAGAATATAAAATTTTATATTCATTTAGAATGTAAAAAGAAATTACCACAAATGACTAGAGATTCAGGGCTCGTTGAGAATGAATATTCAGGCTTTTCTGAGATCTCCTTAAGCTTATGTACAAGTTCTTCCTTTCTACAACCTGGTCATGTCCAGAATACTCTATAACTTCCAACAACTCTAGTATGACTTAATCTCTTTTAGTTCCATAGTAAGTCTACCTATGGGTAAGGTGATGGTGGCTATGAATTTCTTTAAATTTTTGTTTCATTTGTTGATCTCCTGAATATTATTTTTTAATTTGGAAAACCAAATAAATCTGTGTAGTTGGCTATTCTAGAGCCAAGAAACCCTTCTAGAAGACGTGAACAATGTTTGAGACCTCTAGCACTAGAAGTTAATCCAGACATGTGTAAATAGTCATAGTTCAAACTGCTTGACTATAATGTGCCAGGCAGTGTACTACATACTTTACATGTATTGCCCCACAATCCTAATAATGCAGATAAGCACTATTACACCCAGTTCACAGAAGAACAAACAGATTTTGAGGGTAAAGGAACTACCCAAGATTACTCAACTAAAGTGGTAGAACTATTTAAGGAAACTAATTTCAGAGCCTGTGTTCTATGCTATCAGTTATGGGGATATGTATTTACTCTGGAAATAATGGGTCAGTTAGCAATAAGTAGCATTAGAATTTTAATTTTATATCCCAGCATTCTGCTGTATCTTAGCATCAAGTAGCACATAACTATGTTCTATTTCACTTAGATGTGCTAACAAAATAACACCATAAAGTAGTTCCTTTATATTACACTCTCTGGTACATAGCTAGAGTTTTTCAGGGTTCTTGCACTCCCAGAAGAATGCTTACGCTTACGACTAGAGACCAGAATAATTCTTTACATGCTGTTAGTCAGTTGTATGTTTTGAAACATATAGAAGCTACTGACTATAAGCTTTAATTGGATTTTTATTAAAGCTCTAATATATGCGACTGATTTTTACTTCTTTATATTATCTAAATGATAAAATTATTAAAGGTTAGTGATGATTTCATTTGAAAGTGGTAGAAATTTTCCTAAGTACTTTCTATTTTTAATAATTTCTTCAGAATTTGAGCTAATAAAAATGATGAATGAAATTCAAAGTAATTTAAAATGCCTTGGTCTTTTGGAGCCTTATTTCTGGAAAAAGGGAGAAGCCTGTGCAGTAAGAGGATCAGATACTATGTGGTATAGAGGCAAGGTAATCGAAGTCGTTGGCGGCACTATCAGGGTAAGTCTTATACTCTTTTGTGACTATTTTCAAGCTTAAATGCTGTAACATTAAGTGGTCTTTTAAATCTAAATACATGAAAGTTTGATAAAAACATTTTTTAATGAGTTCAATCCCGTAGGAAGACTGGTCAATGTATTACATATTTATTTGTCATAAGAATTTTTGTTTTTAGTTTTTGTTTGTTTTTTATTTTCTTCTGTGTGTTTTTTTTAAGTATGATTATTAACGTGAATAACCAAAAAATATTTCCAGGTAGAGATTTGGCCACTAGTACTTTAATGGTACCACTTATTTGTCATTGGAAGCTCTGTTTGTATACATGATGTCAAGTAAAAACAGCTTGCTTTCCAGTACATTACATGTTTCCTTAGCAAATTCATTTACAGCCCAGTTAATTTGCCCTATCAGGATAATGGTTACTTCCAGAATACTGAGATACAGTATTTGAATTTCACACAACAGAGTTAGAAAGAGCTGTATACTTTGAAAAAAATGTGTATATAAAAAGACACATAAGAATACTTCCATTTTAACAATGTATTTACAAAGTAAAGCAACTAAATCATGAGCCTTTCAGCACTTTAAAATTTCAATTTTAGGAGGGGAAGAAAATTTCTTTTTTACTTTCATGGGGTTTATTATCTATTTGATGATGATACCTAACAATTACATAGCACTTCTGGTTTTATAAGGTTCTTTCACATATGTGCATTCATGTTTGTAGATATAGGTTATTTCCATTTTACTAATAGGAAAATTGAAATTTAGCATCTGATTTCTAAATTTCTGATCTAAATCTTGTGCTTTTTCTACTGGACTACAAGCTTTAAATGGTTTCAGTAGAAATAAAGTGGTTTCAAATTTGGGGTGAGTATTTAAGCATATGAATACTTACAGATTCATGTATTTATATGTACATGAGTTCATTTTCACATACATTTGAATTGTTTAGATAACCCCTTTTTAATACAAAAGTGAACTGAAATTCACTTTTACTAATTTATTATAATTCATGAACTTTACATATATGGAATCCAAATAAATAAGATGGTGGTAAATTTATTTTTTCTGTTTTTAAAATTTATTTCAAAGTATTTTAATACTTTAATCATCACTTTTATTTTTCTGTGGTCGTTTTACATTTCAAGTATACACAATACACTTTTCATTCCTTAACCTGATATCTTTCAAAGTTTAACCTATGATCAACATTAAGAAATAAACATTACACCCTGGCTGGTGTTGTCAAGTGTCAGCCTATGCACTGAAAGGTCATGAGTTTGATTCCCGGTCACGGGTACTTACCTGGGTTGCAGATTCCATCCCCGTCCCAGTAGCGGCACAACCAATCTGTGTGTCTCTCTCACATTGATGTTTCTTTCTCTCCTTCCCTCTGTCTCCCTCTTTGCCTTCCACTCTCTCTAAAAATCAATGGAAAAAATATCCTCAGGTGAGGATTAACAACAAAAGAAGAAGAAATAAACATTACATGAAACCATACTCACTCTAACTACATGTAATATACTCATATTTTTATTCAACTCTATTTCATTTTTTTAAAAAACTTTACAGTTGACATGCAATATTATATTCGTTTCAGGTGTATTACATAGCGATAAGATATTTATATAACTTACAAAGTGTTCTCCCTGATAAGTCTAGTACCCGCCTGGCACCATACCTAATTATTACAATACTAGAGGCCCAGTGCATGAAATTCATGCATGGGTGCAGTCCCTAGGCCTGGCTGGCGATCAAAGCGCGAGCGTCTGGTGTGGAAGGGCAGGTCCCAGCTGACCTCTGGGCCCTGGGTGACACCCGGTCCCCGGACCCCCACGCGCCCCCCTCCACCTGAGTCACGGCACCCGAGTCCCCACGTGGAGATGTGGTGAGCGCGGCTAGACGCCACAGGTGCCTCTGGGCCGCCCAGCAGTGCCACACAGCACCGAGCAGGCAGCGCACTCTCTCCCAGCCGGCCTTGCATACTGGCTCCTGCGCACCCACGGGGAGTCCAGCTGGCCCCTGTGGTCCCAGTGCCTGCGGCCTGGCTCCCCCAGAAGAGGCCATGCGGGTGTGGGGTGAGCTCCTCGCAGACGCCTGGCACCTGAGCGCGGGGGCTTCCCTGGTGCGCCAGCCCTGGCATCCTGGGGGAGGGTAACGGGGAGTGAGAGGGAGCTCAGTGGACACCCCGCATTCTCATCGCACCTCTATCCCCAGGTAGCCAGCAAGAGGTCGCAGTGCATCACTGACACCCGCCATGTTCCGCACTGCCCCCTGGTGGTCAGTGCATGTCATAGCAAGCAGTCAAACTCCCAGTCTCCCTGTCGAACAACCGCCCGAGGGGACAATTTGCATATTAGGACAATTTGCAATATAGGATTACTGACTGTATTTCCTATGCTGTACTTTACATCTCTGTGATGTCTTTCATTTTTTAAATGCTGATTGCCAAGACAACCCAAGAAGGAAGCATTGCATAGAAAGTTTCCCGAACTGTGAAATTGTTTGAGAAATACTGAGAATTTGAGAAATACCCCTTTATTAAATGTAAATTAGTACTTCTAAAATATTTAGGGGGGAAGACAAAACAAAATTTAAAAATTATTCTGAAAAATTTATTATTCTCAAGGAATTTGTAAATGTAGTAAGAACCAGTTTAAGAAAACAAAAAACAGCCCTAGCTGGTTTGGCTCAGTGGATGGAGTGTCAGCCTGCAGACTGAAAGAGTCCCAGGTTCAATTCCTGTCAAGGGCACACGCCCAATGGGGGGCCTGCAGGAGGCAGCCAATCAATGATTCGCTCTCATCATTGATGTTTCTCTCTCTCCCTCTCTCTTCCTCTCTGAGATCAATAAAAACATTTAAAAAAAAACAACTCTGGTTTATGTGTAAGAGAAAAATTTAGACAATAATATCCTATGGGATGAGGAGATATGATGTTGCTTTTTCTGATTTTTCGAGTCCAGATTTAGATATCTTTTTAATATATCTTTTTTTAAGAAGAACAATAGCAGTTTCTTCTGTCCCTTGGCTTTAATACTAAATTTTAAATATAAACTGCATTTGTCCTGTTTCAGGTACAATATTTAGATCATGGACTCACTGAGAAGATCCCACAATGCCATCTCTACCCTATTTTGCTATATCCTGACACACCCCAGTTTTGTATTCCTTGTCAGCTCTATCATACCATACCTGTGAGTAAACAGTAATTGGTAGCATGATTAATTTTTAAATATTGTTAATATTTTTATTAACAATAATTTTCTAGAAATTAGCATGTAATTTGAAATCTCTTTCAGTTGTAACAAAAATAATAAAATACTTAATATGACAGCTAAAGGGACTTCATGAAGAAAACTACAGAATTATACTGAAGGATATAAAAACATCTGAATAAATGAAGAGACATGATATCTTCATAGATGGGAAGGCATAAGCATGTAAAAATGTCTTATTCCTTCATCAAATAAAATTTTAATAGATTTGAAGCTGGAAGTCAGATAAAGGAATGTATATTAATTATCTTTTGCTATATAAAACTAAGCTGAAACTTGTGATCTAAATTAACAGTAAACTTTTAAAAAATCTCATACAGTTTCTGTGGTCAGGGATTAGAAGTAGTTTAGCTGGGTGGTTTGGCTCAGGGTTCCTGGTGGTTCTGCAGTCAAGATGTCACTAGAGGTGCCATCGTTCCAGGGACTGACAGGTACAGGGTCCACTTCCACGTGGCTCACAGGCATGGTGTTAGCAGGAAGCAAGAAGCCCCCGTTCCTTGCTCTTAACATGTGAAAAATAACAATCACTGCTCTGTAATAAACGCATCTTGTAGGCATTATAATACATATTGTACAAGCACCACATTGGTATATTGGCCTTTTCAAAAGCATATTTCTAAAGCATAAAATGCTTTAAAAGAGTATGATGGTCGAAGCTCAGACAAATACTAGTTTCCTAAGATCATTTCTATCATACACCCATGATATTCTCTGAAAACTGCTTATATATTTTGTACTACTCTCTAATGGTATGTGTTTATTGCTACTTTTGATGTATCTTCATTTACTTTATGAATTATTTTGTGAAAGTGTGAAAAATCAGTTTATTTCTCCCAAATAGGTTGGGAGTGTCTGGCAACCAGATGCAATAGAACTCCTTCAGGAACTGCTTTCAAAGAGAGAGGTGGAAATTCACATTATGGTAATTTGTACTTAAAGCATATATCGATTTAAATTATTTGCCATAAGGTGTTACATATAACATAATTTGAGGGATCTTTTTATGTTGAACGATGTTCCTATGTGAATGTAAAGTACTCACTAATATAAAGAAGTTATTACTTTGGTTTCTGAGAACTTTTATAAGCATTAGAATCGGTAATTTGGAAGATTCCATATTAACAACTTATTTTGATAACGGGGAGCAGTATCAAAGAATGAGAGGCATTTAAAAATATACATGGTAATTTTCAGGACAGTGCTACTCATGGAACACTGTGCTAGGTACAGGTAAAACCCTATGCTCAAAGACCTTCTCCAGTCAGGGAAACAACTAGACACCAGACATAAGCCCAGGAGCTGTATACTACAAAGTCACTTGGCTGATAAAATGAGTAAGTACATAGGGACTTAGTGATGTTGAGAACTGAGGTAGCCCTTGAAGAAAAGATAAGAAAGTTCTTCTGACCAGGGAAATGGAATCCACCAGGAAGCATAGAGAGACAAATGGACATGGCACATTTTTAAGAAGTAGTATAACTGTTTGGCTAGAAGAATAGAGGTTTCATGAGAAAAAGTAGTGGTGAATAGGATTTAAGAAAGGTAGAGGTCAGTCGGTGGGGCCCCATCAGAGGTTTCTAAGCAGTGAGGTAAGAAGATTAATCTGCAGCTATGTTTAAGGATTCCAGTAGAAATATACAAAACTGTAAGGAGAGTATTTCTGTATGAAAGCTATGATGATAGGATGATAAAGACTTAAGAAGAGCCACAGACCCGCTTGAATGAGAAAGTAGAGAAGCTTTTAGTGTTGCTTGTGTTCGTACCCAGAGCCCCTCTGGTTACTTATAGGCTCTGTGGGACTTGAGTTTATCAAGGTAGCTTTCTTTGCTACTTAGTTAACATAGGAGAACAACTTGTAGTACAGTAAGTCCTCACTTCACATCATTAATAAGTTCTGTGACTTTAAGCGAAATGAAGAGTTAAGTTTCTAGGCATCTTATTAATGTTTTAACTAAAGGACCTGCTGTATACCAAATACTGCTCAGTTTCTCCGAAACCATGGATTTGCATGCCCTGCAGCCCTTACTGCCTATCAAACCTTCCCTAGGCCCAGAGGTACAACAATGAACTGAATAGTCAGAAATTCCTGCCTTCATGGAGTTTCCATTTTAGTGGTGGGAAACAAAATTAAAAACATCTATATATATAAAGAGCCAGGGTCCGTAACAACCGAAGGCTCTACCTAACACCAGAAGTCAGTGCTGGGTTGCTGTGGCGACCCAGCACTGACTGCAGCGGGTGCCAGAGCAGTGACCCAGCATTGACTGCCGAGGGGGCTGCAGATTAGGCCTGGAGAGAGGCCTGCAGAGAGAGAGGCAGGGTCTGATCTGCAGCCTCAGTGGCAGCTATTGATCAGCCGTTGCCTCTCTTTCTCTCCCGGCTTCGCCAGCAGCCGCACCTCTGTTTCTCTCTGGGTCTGTGGGGGGCAAGCTGCCTCTCTGATCAGGCCCAGAGATAGGCCTGGAGACACTGACTGGCATAGAAACTGACCAATCAGAACCAAATCTGGGTGAAGTACGAGGAGCCAATGGCTGCCTAGGAGGCAGAGCTTTTGACGCTGACTGGCATAGAAACCAACCAATCAGAACCTAATCTGGATGAACTATGAAGGCAGAACCTAAGGTGGGGGCTGAGGAGGGGTTATAAGGGCAACAGCTATTTGGTGTAAGGTATAAGAAAGTGGTTCAGTTTTTTAATGACCGCTTTGGCAGTATAGTGCATATGGCTGGCTATCAGTCCAGATATAGAGATTATGTGTTTTTGTCTGCCAAGAGCATCTCCTCCTGATGAAAAAGTCTTTTCCTCCCCATTTAAGCAATCCTATCCTATATGATCTATCTATACTAATAAAAGGGTAATATGCTAATTAGACCAGGTCAACCAGCCATCTTCCGGACGTCCGACTTCCTTCCGGACAAAGCCATGGTGGTGGGGGGCGAGGCAGAGGCAGTTAGGGGCGAATAGGCCGGCAGGGGAGGGCAGTTGGGGGCAACCAGGCTGGCAGGGGAGGGAAGTTGGGGGCAAGATCAGGCCGGCAGGGAAGGGCAGTTAGGGGCGATGAGGCAGGCAGAGGCAGTTAGGGGTAAGATCAGGCCAGCAGGGGAGGGCCGTTGGGGGCGAAATCAGGTCGGCAGGGGAGGGCATTTGGGGGCAACCAGACCGGCAGGGGAGGGCAGCTGGGGGCAACCAGTCCAGCAGGGGAGGGCACTTGGGGGCAAGATCAGGTCGGCAGGGGAGGGCAGTTAGGGGTGATCATGCAGGCAGCGGCAGTTGGGGGCGAGATCAGGCTGACAGGGGAGGGCACTTAGGGGTGATCAGGCAGGCAGAGGCAGTTGGGGGAAATAAGGCAGGCATGCAGAGAGGTTAGTGGTGATCAGGCAAGCAGGCAGAGGGGTTAGGGGCAATCAGACAGGCAGGCAGAGACAGTTAGGGGCGATCAGGCAGGCAGGCAGGTGAGCAGTTAGGAGCCAGAGATCCCAGATTGTGAGAGGGATTTCCGACTGTGGGATCGGGCCTAAACAGGTGGTCAGACATCCCCCAAGGGGTCCTGGATTGGAGAGGGTGCAGGCTGGGCTGAGGGAATCCCCTCCCCCCCCCCCCCGCG
>NW_005370366.1:2576531-2589233 GCF_000412655.1 Myotis brandtii
TTTCGTGCACCGGGCCACTAGTCTATAATAATAAAAGGGTAATATGCTAATTATCCCAGACATCATTCCAGATGTCCTTCCTGATGAAGCCGGGGCTCGGGAGAAGCCAGCCCAGGTCCCGGGTGCCTGCTGGCGGCCAGAGGAGGGAAGCCTGGGTCCTGGGTGCCAGAGGGAAGCCGGTGCTGGCAGCCGGGAGCAGGAAGGCCTACTCTTGCACGAATTTTTGTGCATCGGGCCTCTAGTAAAATATAAGGTATGTTAGGTAGTGACAAGTGCTGGGGAGAAAAATAAAGCAAGAAAGGATGACAGAGGTGAGGCCAGGGAGGAAGTCACATTTTTAAATATAGTGGTCAGGGAAGACATCACTGCAAAGGTAAAACTCAAGTAAAGACTTTAGAATGAGCACAAGCTATGTGGATGCTGGGAGAATAGTGCAAAAGGCTCCAAGACAAAAGCACGCCTAGAGTGTTCAAGGACAGCCAAGGATCCTCTGTGGCTGGAACAGGAGGAATAAGAGAAGAAGTGGAGACAGGAGGAGACTTGTGAGACCTCTGCTGTCAGGCTGACCTGGAGAGCCTTTTGAAGTTTTGAGTAAGGGAGTGACATGATCTGATCTTACATTCTAGTGTTTTCACTCTGCCCTGATAGAAACTGGATAGCAGAAAAAGATAGAAGCAGGGAGTTCTGCTGGCAGGCAATTATAGAAACTCAGTAGAGACCTGACTTTGGACTTAGGTGGTAAATGGGACAGATCAGCTGGTGAGTATGTGTCTGCTCAGTACCTGATCACAGTCCAGGGATTAAAGAGCCATTATCATGACTCCTTCTAGACTGCTATTAATCTCTTCCATTTCTGCCATTCTTGAATTTTTAACTAAACTTCACTTTTTTACACCTGAAAATAACTTTTCTTTCTCCTTCTACTTGGTATAGTTATTGGTATCATCTAAAAATGAGGGGTAGTAAATTATATGTAGCAAATTATTTTCCAGTAAATAAGTATAAAACACTCTACCTTATTGACATGTGAATATATTTTACAAAAACCAAAATAATATAATTACTGCCTCATAACTTGCCAAAATACCATTAAGAAAATTTTATGAAATTAGTCAAACTGGTAATACTATGATTTTCAGAAATCTAATTTCATTCTTGCTGACTACAAAATTGTAATCTTCAAACAGACTTTATTTTTATAGTAATAATCGTTTTATTTAATTTAAATAGGAATTGCCTGAAAATCCATGGGGGAAATTATCTGTGCATCTCTATTTTGATGGAATGTCACTTTCTTATTTTATGGCACACCATAAATATTGTACTTTTGAACATTCTGAGGAGATATTAAAAGAAGTAAGTGAACTATTTTTCTATAAAAATCTAAATTACAGAAAAACAAATTCTGGTTAAAATGTTGTATATTGTCTTATACCTTAAGTCTTTAATATGGTTCTACATGTCTGATATGTTGAGAGAATAGAGAATTTGTAAAATTTTTATTGAGAAAGCAATATACTATATCATGCTTTATATTGTCCTACAAAGGACTAATTGCATTAAGATTCATTTAATGTTTCTGTACCTTCAGACCTAGTGAGAAGCCCATATGTTATGTTAGCCAATGTTGTTTAAGTATAGAGATGTAAGTAATAAAATCTTAATAGAATTCACTGCTAGAAGAGGACTCTCTCCCAGATAAAATATTTTTCCTTTTATTTGGCTTTATAACATTTCCCCCATTTTCCTGAATACAGGAAACTCAAAGCCAGATTTTAAGGTTAGCTTCAATAAGTAGCCCAGTCCAAAAAAGTATCCAAAAATATGAAGATAGTGTAAGGAGCCTCTGGGACAACTTCAAACGTACCAACATCCGAATTATGGGGGTGCCAGAAGAAGAGAGAGAGTAAGATATTGAAAACCTATTTGAAGAAATAATGACAGAAAACTTCCCCTACCTGGTGAAAGAAATAGACTTACAAGTCCAGGAAGCGCAGAGAACCCCAAACAAAAGGAATCCAAAGAGGACCACACCAAGACACATCATAATTAAAATGCCAAGAGCAAAAGACAAAGAGAGAATCTTAAAAGCAGCAAGAGAAAAAAAGTCAGTTACCTACAAGGGAGTACCCATACGACTGTCAGCTGATTTCTCAACAGAAACTTGGCAGGCCAGAAGGGAATGGCAAGAAATATTCAAAGTGATGAATACCAAGAACCTACAACCAAGAATACTTTATCCAGCAAAGCTATCATTCAGAATTGAAGGTCAGATAAAGAGCTTCACAGATAAGGAAAAGCTAAAGGAGTTCATCACCACCAAACCAGTATTATACGAAATGCTGAAAGGTATCCTTTAAGAAGAGGAAGAAGAAGAAAAAGGTAAAGATACAAATTATGAACAACAAACATGCATCTATCAACAAGTGAATCTAAGAACCAAGTGAATAAATAATCTGATGTACAGAATGAACTGGTGATTATAATGAATCAGGGACATAGAAAGGGAATGGACTGACTATTCTTGGGGGGGAAAGTGAAACCAGATGGATGAGATTCTTACTAAAGCTCAGGGATAACAAAAAGGAAAGGGAAAAAGAGGAACGACTGTAATAATCTGAACAATAAAGATTTAATTAAAAAAAAAAAGCCCAGTCCAACTGCTTACTGCTTCTGTTTTTTAATATTTTAAAAGATATAACTAACCTGTACTAGATAAGTACTTTCTAGAAATAGGGTATTCATCATAAATAATATTTTATATGGCAAGATATTTTTTTTCTAGACTTATAGTTCACTTAAGGTTAGTTTTCTGAATATTTATTTTAGTGATAGAAGAAAACCAAATATTATGTGTTCAGTTTAATATAGAAAACTACTTCTTCTCTCAAATGGAAACTGTGATATTACTTAACTTTGTACATGTAATTCTTACCTCTGGCTTTTTCTTTTAAGGAGATGGGTGTGTGCATGCACATTGTGCACCCCATGTATTTGTGTAAAAGGTGTTTTACCTATTAAACAGGTTTTAGAAAGATTATCTAGTCTCTTTTAGTATTACTCTTCAGTGCTATCATTTAAAAGGAAAGGTAATAGCTCCCACTCTCTTACAATAAACTAAATACAGTTGACATATTTTATATGTTAGCATAATTTTGAGGGTTTTTACTGTTGCAGTATTCAGATTACTCCAAACATTACATTTTCCCATAGTTAACCTGAAATAATGAAATGAATGCCAACAAGGGCAAGCATCCAGTTTTTATTGAGATGAAATATGAAAGTGCCTAAAAATGATGTTACATAGTTAAAGATGGTTTTTATTCATTAATAATATTGTATTTCAGAAACCAACAGATTACAGTAAAAAGTATGAGGATGAAAGATGGGAAATAAGGTTTGAGGTAAGTTTCAATCCAGATATTCTGGAAACTTTGGACACTTTATCAATATAAAGGATTTGATACAAAATCAGGAAGTAAGCATTTTCTTTTATATCAGTTTCATCGAGGCATAATTTACATACCATAAATTTCAACTTTTTAAAGTGTACAATTCAATGGGTTTTTAGTATGTTCAGAGAGCTGCATTCACAGAGTGCAATCATCATGACTATTAATTCCACACTTCATCACCTGAAAAAGAAACCTCACCAACAGCAGTCACTTCCCATTCTCCCCTTCCCCAGTCAGTCTCCTGGAGACCATGAATGTCCTGTCTCTGGATTTGCCTATACTGGACATTTCTCATAAATGGAATCACACAATACAAAGCCCTCTGTGATTGGCTTCTTTCTTTCAGCATAATGTTTTCAAGCTTCACTCATGTTGGAGTATGTGTCCTTTTTATGTCTGAATAATATTTCATTGTATGGATAAACCACATTTTGTTTACCCATTAATCTGTTGATGGACACTAGGGTTATTTCTACATTTGTGCAATTGTGAGTAAAACTACGGTGAACATTTGTGTACAAGTTTTTTGGTGGACATCTGTTTTAACTTCTCTTGGGTATGAACGTAGGAGTGGAATTATTAAGACATCTGGTGACTTTGTTTACCATTTTAAGGAACTCTATGAGACTGTTTTCTTAAGGGACTGTACCATTTTCTTTTTGTACTGGGAACGTATAAAGGTTCATTTTTCCATATCCTTACCAACACTTGCTACCTGACTTTTTTCCTAGCCATCTTGGGATAGGTGTGAAGTGTGGTATCTCATTGTGGTTTTCATTTGCATTTACCTGATGATCAACGATGGTGAGCATTTTTTCATGTGCTCTTTGGCCAAATTTGTATATTTTTTATGAAGAAATTTCTATTAAGATCCTCTGCTTAGGATTTTATGCCAAAACCAAAGGCAGCAAAAACAAAATTAAACAAGTGGGACTATGTCAAACTAAAAAGCATCTGCACAGCAAAAGAAATAATCAAAAATGAAAAAGCAGTCTACTGAATGGGAGAAAATGTTTGCAGATCATATATTTGCCAAGGCGCTAATATTCAAAATATATAAAGAAGTTAGACAACTCAATAGCAAAAAAAAAAAATTAAATGGGCAGCCCTGACCAGTGTTGCTCAGTGATAAGAGCATCAGCCGAGGCACCAGAGGGTCGTTGGTTTGATTCCTGGTCAAGGGCACGTACCTGCATTGTAGGTTCGATCCCAGACCTGGTCAGGGCGTGTATGGGAGGCAACCAATCAATGTGTTTTTCTCACATGGATGCTTCTCTCTTCTTTCCCTCTCCCTTCCTCCCACTCTTTTAAAAACCAATGAAAAAAATATCTTCCGGTGAGGATTAATAACAACAACAAAAAAAAATGGGCAGAGGATCTGAATAGACATTTTTCAAAAAAAGACATACAAATAGCCAACAGGTATATGAAAAGATCCTCAACATCACTAACAATAAGGGAAATGCAAATCAAAACCCTAATGAGATATCACCTCACACTTTTTAGAATGGCTGTTACCGAAAAGAGACAAGTGTTGGTAAGGATGCGGAAAAAAAGGAAACCCTTTTGTACTGTTGATAGGACTGCAAATTGGTGCAGCCACTATGGACAACAGTATGGAGGTTCCTCAAAAAATTAAAAATACAACTACTTGATGATCCAGCAATCCCCTCTGGGTATATATCTAAAGGAAACAAAATCACTATCTTGAAAAGATAACTGCACCCCTACATTCACTGCAATATTATATACAATAGCCAAGACATGGAAACAACCTGATTATCCATTGATAGACAATTGGATAAAGAAAATGTGATATATCTATGTCTATAAGTACATAGATATACACACACTATGGAATATTATTCAGACATAAAAAAGGAAACCCTGCCGTTTGTGACAACATGGATGGACCTTGAAGTCATTATACTATGAAATAAGTCAGAGAAAGACAAATGCCATTCGATCTCACTATATGAGGAATCTAAAGAAGCTGAGCTCATAGATACAGTGAAAAGATTAGTGGTTGCCAGAGGTGGGGGGGGCTAAAGGTGGGGAAAATTGGTGAAGATGGTCAGAAGGTACAAACTTCAGTTATAAGATACTTAAGTCCTGGGGATGTAATGCACAGCATAGTGACTATAGTTAACAATGCTATATTGTATATTTGATAGTTGCTAAGGGAATAAATCTTAAATTTTCTCATCAGAAGAAAAACAGGTTTTCTAACTATGTGAGGCAATTAACTAGACTTATTGTGGTGATCATTTTATAGTGTGTACCTATATGAAATCATTATGTTGTTCACGTTGAACTAATACAAGTTTATATATCAATTATATCTTGTGCCAGGCCAGCACGGCCAAGGATAAACCTGAGGGAGGGCGGTGAAGGATTTAGAAAAGACAGACAAAAGAGAATATAGCTGGGGCTGGGCTGATCTTCCATGCCTGAATGAGGACAGAGAAAGATCCCTCCTGTAAGCTGAGGCTTTATTTTATAGTCAGAGACAAAAAAGGTTGTGGTCAACATAGTTACAATGTTCTTGTGAGTTTCACTTGTTTTGGCAGCACTTGCTGCACCTCCCACAGCCCATCAGCTACCCAGGAAAGATCTAGGGATGGTCATAAGGTCAAGCTTAATTATGCTAAGAGGGCTGGGCCCTCCAAGCTGGGACTTGTTTGTGGCTCTGCCACAGGTCAATACGAGGTTTAACCCTATAGCCCAGTGGTTCTCAACCTTCCTAATGCTGTGACCCTTTAATACAGTTCCTCATGTTGTAGTGACCCCCAACCATAAAATTATTTTCGTTGCTACTTCATAACTGTAATTTTGCTACTGTTAGGAATCGTAATGTAAATATCTGATATGCAGGCTGTATTTTCATTGTTACAGATTGAACATAATTAAAGCATAGTGATTAATTACAAAAACAATATGTAATTATATATGTGTTTTCCGATGGTCTTAGGCAACCCCTGTGGAAGGGTCATTCAACCCTTAAAGGGGTCGCGACCCACAGGTTGAGAACCGCTGCTATAGCCGCTCCCTACAATATCTCAGTAAAACTGGGGGAAAATAGAAAGTAAAAATAAAGAAAAGTGGGAAAAAGATGTTCTCTGCCCCTTTTTAGCCAGTTTTTAGCTAGTGACCTCTGGTTTACCCTATAATATCCTGTTTTTATTATTGTAAGAGTTCTTTATATATTCTGTATACAAGTCCCTGATCAGATTTGCAAATATTTTCTACCATTCTGTGGGAGAAATTTTCACTTTCTGGGTGGTAATCTTGGAAGCACCTGAGTTTTTAATTGTAATGAGTCCAGTTTATATGGTTTTTATTTTGTCACTTGAGCTTTTTGGTGAGGGAAGTAAGAGTTATAAGTAAAAGTTTTCTCATTTATAAGGTTAACTTCATTCCTATTATAAAAATATCATAAGCTTGTTGTAAAGTGATTTGTAACCAGTCAGTAAATTTAACAGTGGGGTAGTCACTTTTTGCTTAACTCTACTGATTCAGATATGTTTTATTTTGCCACTAGTTTGGAAATATTAAATACTAATAAATTAATCTACAAATTTGAATGTGATGATTTTAGTTCTTATGCTAATTACTATATGAAAAAACTTTCTAAAAGAAAAACTTCCCACATTTTTATATATATTTGTAACTTTCTGTTATTCCTTATTCTTGTATAGAGCTTAAAAAAAAGCACTAATTTTTATGATATTAACAAATCATTTTGGATTTCCTATATTACTTTAGTTTTTATTATAAAATTAGAGGCCTGGTACATGAAATTCGTGCATGGGGGGGGGGGCGGGTCCCTCAGCTGGCCTGCACCCTCTCCAATCCGAGACTCCTCAGGGGATGTCCGACTGCCGGTTTAGGCCCAATCCCTGTCGGACATCCCTCTCACAACCGGCAGTCAGACACCCCTCTCCTAACCGGCAGTCAGACATCCCTCTCACAATCCGGGACCACTGGCTCCTAACCTCTTGCCTGCCTGCCTGAGCACCCCTAACTGCCTCTGCCTGCCTGCCTAATTGTCCCCTAACTGCTCCCCTGACAGCCTGATCACCCCCTAACTGCTCCCCTGCTGGCCTGCTCCCCCCCTAACTGCTCCCCTGCTGGCCTGCTCCCCCCCTAACTGCTCCCCTGCTGGCCTGCTCCCCCCCTAACTGCTCCCCTGCTGGCCTGCTCCCCCCCTAACTGCTCCCCTGCCAGCCTGATTGCCCCTAACCACCTCTGCCTCGGCCCCCACCACCATGGCTTTGTCCGGAAGATGTCTGGTCTAATTAGCATATTACTCTCTTATTAGTATAGATACATACTTATTCTAAAAATAAATGCTATGTTAATGTGAAAAGGAAAGAAGTCCAAACACCCAAGTCCTGCTAGACAGTGGTATTACTGTTAACTATTTGTTAACCATCTTTCCAGAACATTTTGTATGTGCAAATATGTATACATAAATAAACATTCATATAGTGTTTTTTCATACAAAATTTTTTAAATTGAGGGGGCAAGAGAATTCTAAAGATCTTTTGTTTATTCATCACATTTTGGTCCTGCTATCTGATGAAACCATTTTGTGGTTTGCATGTATCAGAGAGCTTGCTTTCTGCCAATTGTGTAAGTTACATTGTCCTGAATTTTGATAGTGTAATGGATTTCTGAGTAGTCGTTCTGAATTTGAATTTATTTGTGGTGTTTAGGAATTGCTTTTGTCTGAAACAGAGACCCCTATTTTACCACCATATTTGCCTTCATCTCTGCCTCCCCCAGAAGAACTCTATGCTGTTCAAGTTAAGCACGTGGTCTCACCTAATGAGGTATGTAATTTAATTTACATGATTAGTTGTTGGTTAAAAACATAACATGCAATCTTGGTCTTAAACTCTAGGATTCTTCATGTTTCCATCTTACTGACTTTAAATAATTGAAACTTGGTGACCTCTAGTTTGCCCATTCTGTAATGTCCTGTTCAGACATTTGTTTATATGTAATAAGGCAAGTATTTCTTAAGCACTGGCTTGTTTTCCCAGTGTTGCCATAGTTATATTTATATCAAGTATTGAGATTTTTAAACTGGACCTATTTCCACCTATGAAATCTTAGACATCTCACTCCCCTGTCCTCTTCATTACATGAAGTCTAGACACTTTTCACACTGCTTTGTATTTTTCCATACCAGTGATCACCTTCTAATGCCCTCTCCACTTTCTTACTTTTTCATACTAGAATGTCACTCCACAAAGACAGGGATTTTTGTCTGTTTTGATCACCGGTGTGTCCCCCAAACCTAGAATACTGCATGATAAATAGTAGGCACTCAATAAATATGAAAACGTCCTTGGCCAACAAAAAAGCAAGCAATGACAGTGTAGTAATGCAGAGTCCCTTCAGCCAGTTTACACAGTAAACCTTTCCTTCAATGGCAAGGAAAGGATTTGCTCTATAGTTTATTCAGGGAGCATAGGGGTGTACAATTACTATTGGTTTTAATAAATTTTTTGGTATTATTTATTGCTGCATAACAGATTACCCCAAATTTAGGAGCTTAAAACAACACACAGGAGTCAGGAATCAGGAGCATCTTAATTCAGTACTAGCTCAGGATCTCTCAAGGTCACAAGATGTTGGGGTTAGGGAGGGCGTTGCAGGATTCACTCAAAAAAGACTCACATGATGCTACCTGGGGGACTCAGTACCTTGCCCTGTGGGCCTCTCCCTTGGCCTACGTGGCTGAAAGCCTCCTTGAGAGAGCAGTCAAGGACAGCACCATCAAGACAGAGGTCTCATGTCTTCTATAATCTGATCTTGGAAGTCACATACCCTCTGTCATGTCCTTTTGGTCACAAAGTTCAGCTCTGGTATGATGTGGGAGAGGAACTTTGCAAGGGATCACTGGGGCCACTTTTGGAGATTATCTACTGCAGTGATTTCATCTGTAGAAATGAATACTAAAAGAAGTTTTATCCTTCCCTTCTCCCCACTTAGGTGTACATTTGCCTTGATTCTGTAGAAAATTGTAATCTCTGTAACCAGCATAGTGACACAGATGACAGTGGAGTCAGCTGGGAATCTGAGTCTGAGAGCCTCAATGAAGCTCTGCGGAGGTTCAATACTAATGTGGAGACCTTCCCACCTCTGACAGACTTCAGAACAGGTAGCCCACACTTTCTGAGTACAATGGGATTCTTGGTTTTGTTTGAATGGGCTGGTAAGGTTGGTGATTTCTAATGTTACCACACTCCCTGGATGTGCTGATCTCTGAATCAAGATGCTGTAGATGACCTTCCCCATTTTCTAAGTGACCTAAGAGGTTAATACTCCCTCGGGCACTTTCATTTTCCAGAACTTGAGCTCATTGGAATTGCACGAAGATGTTTTGTCTAAGCTTAAGGTTTTGCCACTAGCTCAAATTGTGAGAGTTGTTATTCAGACCCAAATGGCAGTCATTTTCATTGCAAGCCACCTAAACTGGTGGTTTTAGAGTGGGGGCCTGGGAGCTCAGATTGTGTCCTGTCCTCTCAGAATAGGTCAAATCCTGCTCTCTCTTTTAAAAAAACAAACAAAACAGAACATTTTTATTAATTTCAGAGAGAGGAAGGGAAAGGGAGAGAGATAGAAACATCAATGATGAGAATCACTGATCGGCTGCCTCCTGCACATCCTCCACTGGGGATCAAGCCCGCAATCCAGGCATGTGCCCTGATGGGGAATCGAACTGTGACCTCCTGGTTCATAGGTCGACGTTCAACCACTGAGCCATGCCAGCTGGCTCTGCTCTCTTTTTTTCTTTTTAACTTATTCTTACCCATATTCATTAAGTATATGTGATTCTCCTGTGAAGAATAGTACACTACTTACTTGTGTCAACAGTTCCTGAGTGCTGTGTGGCATCTCTGCATTTCTGTCCATATGTGATAGAGAGTTGTACTTATTCTGGGTGTTTTGTACATACAGAGGATATGCTAAAGCAAAGGAAAACATCTGCCTGATGTACCTGCGTTTACTCAATGAGATTTTCATCAGTTGTGACCCATATTTGGCTGATAAACAGCCCTTGGGATTCCCTCTGCCTGCAATGGTCTTCCCCAGAATGTGAGTTAGGTCTCTGCCTAACTCACCCTCTATTGCAAGTCTTTCCTGACTGCCTGTATGAGTGGCACTGCCCACATCCCTCCCTGCCCCATTATACTCCATGCCTTCTACTCTCCTTTGTTAAATAGGGACTCCTAGTACTGCAGTGACCAGCAATTAGGGCACCTTGCACAAATATCTGTGGAATGAAAGAGTAAATTCATTATGATTTTTTTTTCTTGTTGTAAACTCAGATTTAGAGTCTGGAAGAAACAGTTCTTCCTCATTGTGTTTTTGTCTCAAGGGAAGTCACACAATCTGTGTGATGTGTGATTCATGGAGCTGTACACATGTTTGTACATTCTTCTGTAGGCCCTTTATTCTTTATTATGCACATATACCAGTTGATTTATAAGCAGGTGCCTATTAAAAATGTACATTTGGCCCTGGCTGGTTTGGCTCAGTGGATAGAGCGTCGGCCTGCGGACTGAAGGGTCCCGGGTTCGATTCCGGTCAAGGGCATGTACCTTGGTTGCAGGCACATACCCAGTGGGAGGTGTGCAGGAGGCAGCTGATCGATGTTTCTCTCCCATCGATGTTTCTAACTCTCTATCCCTCTCCCTTCCTCTCTGTAAAAAATCAATAAGATATATATATTTTTTTAAAAATTTACATTTAAGTAAGGAATTTATGTTGAAGGAGTTGCTTTATAGATTTAAAATAGGACAACTAAGTAGGGTTTTTTCAGTGATTTTTGAGAAGTAACTAACAATGTTTATGAAGCTGGAAATGGTAATGGTTGGAAGGGACTGTTGACCAAGATTCAGTCAGTTTTTTACTATACAGACCGCTCTATAGATGAGATTCTTACTGTTCTATTGGTAACCTCTATATATTCAAATTATTTACAATTCTGATAAAAAAAATTTTTAAAAACCTCAACATTAGAGGCATTTAAATACCACCTGGCCCCAACTATTTCCCCTTTTGGAAATTTTGTGGAAGATCTATTTATATAAAAACCCTGGGTGTAACATCACAACTGAGGCTCGACCAACCAGAAGGAAGTCAGTCCTGCAGGGGTCGTCTTGGAAACGGCTGCACCCTCCCCGAGCTGTTTCCCCCGAGGGCGGCGAGGTTTCAGGCATGAACCCGCCCTTGGAGCGTAGATGCACTGAGTCCTGGGTCCTCTTAGCCACAGCTGCGCCCTCCCCAAGCTGTTTCCAGTAAGGGCGAGGTTTGAGGCAAGAACCGGCTTTCGGAACGTGGACGCACTGAGTCCTGGGTCGAGTTGCCAAGGGCTGCGCCCTCTCCGAGCTGTTTCCCAGGAGAGCGAGGTTTGAGGTAGGAACCGGCCTTCGGAGCATGGAGGCACATCTTCATAAGGTTTTAATACATTATTTTAGAGGTAGTGGTAGTACTGTTTTACCCACAGCGTCTACAGGAATTGCTGCAAATTTACTTCTTAGTGGAAGCACCTTTCATTCCCAATATAAATTACCCATTCCACTAAATGAAACTTCAATTTCTAGACTCGATATAAACAGTGAAGTTGCTAAAACTATTAAAAAGGCCCAACTTCTCATTATTGATGAATGCATCATGGCATCCAGTCATACTATAAATGCCGTAGACAGATTACTAAGAGAAATTTGAATGTTGTATTTGGTGGGAAAGTTCTCCTTCTTGGAGGGGATTTTCGACAATGTCTCAGTATTGTACCGCATGCTATGCGATCGGCCATAGTACAAACGAGTTTAAAGTACTGCAATGTTTGGGGATGTTTCAGAAAGTTGTCTCTTACAACAAGTATGAGGTCAGAGGATTCTGCTTATAATGAATGGTTAGTAAAACTTGGAGATGGCAAACTTGATAGCAGTTTTCATTTAGGAATGGATATTATTGAAATCCCCTGTGAAATGATTTGTAATGGATCTATTATTGAAGCTACCTTTGGAAATACTATATATATAGATAATATTAAAAATATAGCCAAACGTGCAATTCTTTGACCAAAAAATGAGCACGTTCAAAAAGTAAATGAAGAAATTTTGGATATACTCGATGGAGATTTTCACACATATTTGAGTGATGATTCAACAGATGATGCTGAAAAGGAAAATTTTCCCATCGAATTTCTTAATAGTATTACTCCTTC
>NW_005370366.1:2589586-2606731 GCF_000412655.1 Myotis brandtii
GTGATGCCAGCATTTGTGATGACTATTAATAAATCACAAGGACAAACTCTAGACAGAGTAGGCATATTCCTACCTGAACCCGTTTTTGCACATGGTCAGTTATATGTTGCTTTCTCTCGAGTTCAAAGAGCATGTAACGTTAAAGTTAAAGTTCTAAATACTTCAGCACAAGGGAAATTAGTCAAGCACTCTGAAAGTGTTTTCACTCTTAATGTGGTATACAGGGAGATATTAGAATAAGTTTAATCACTTTATCAGTCATTGTTTGCATCACTTTTTATATCATGTTTTTGTTGTTTTTATATCATGCCTCTGTTGTTATATCCTTTTGTTACTGTTTATTTATGAATAAATTTATATATTATTTTCATATACATTTTACTAATTTCCTTTCATCTCTCACACTTTTATTATAGAGAAAGGGCAAACAGCAATATTAAAATATTTCCGCTAATTAATTCCCTTTTAATGTGCACGAATTTTGTGCACTGGGCTACTAGTAATATGATAAAGAAAGGGAGGGCTGGAAGTAGAGCAAGATAGGTACCCAGTGTATTCTGTCTGCTCTGAAGCACATACTATTATAGTCATTGTTCCTCAACTTTACTCAGGCCTGGCATGCATTAGCACATTTTTTACTGAGCAAAGGTTTATACCAGGTACATGGTGGGAATGTGTGAGAACTAGTGGGGAAGCAGAGAAGAAACATGTGAACAAATCCACTATGAGAAGAACAGCTAATATTAAAGCTGTGGCCTGATGCCATTGGGTCAGAGAAACCATGCTAGAAGTTGGCTTTATGAAGTCATGTTGGAGTGATTTTTGAAAGAACAGATGTTTATCATAAAAAGAAGCGCATAATTCTGAAGCTATGAGAGAAAGGTTTAGAAACATGGAGTTTAGGAGATTAAAAATGTCGACAGAGTAAGTGGATGCGGCATGGACATGCTCCCAGGAACTAACTGGAATTATAACTAAACTACAGAAAAACTTCCTGAAAAAATCAACGGAAGACTCACTGGAGAGAACCCTGATACCTGCGTACCGAAAGTGGAGACCACATAGAGACTGGTAGGAGGGGCAGAGGCATGAAAGGGCTGGCCAGGCACCCACAGACAGCAACTGAAGTTCCAAAGAAATAGCTCAGTGGTGGGGGGTTGCCACTGAGAACTCTGGGATCTAATACCCAAGCTGGGCCCCTCAACAGAGAGCACCAGAACCCACATAACATCTGGCTGTGAAAAGCAGTGGAGTTGCTGTCCGCCAGGGAGCAACAGCTAGAAATTCAGGCATTGTCTTAAAGGGCCAATGCACAAAATTCCCTGTAGAGACACTGACCTTTGTGCTCTGGGGAGGGCAGAGTGGACTAGAGCTGTATGAGCAGAAGCCAGGATGGGGACTCAGGGGTTAGAGCTCAGAAGGCAGACACCCCCAGTTTTCTGTGCTGAGTCATTTCCTCACGCAGCAGAGGGCATCTTTCCCACATGTACATTTGCCTCACCTGGGAGGGGGCGAAAACAGTTGACCCACCTTATTGGAAAACACCTTGCCCTGAGGCCACTTAGACTAAAAATAACAATTAGCCTCCAGGCAGAAGGAACTGCCCCACCCTGTTGAAACAAAACTATCACCACACCTGAAGATAATTGCCTGGGGCAATTCAAGTCAGAATCCTATCAGTCTGTAGACAGAAGTGATCTCCTGAGGCTGTGAGTCTTTGCCTGATACAGTTAGTCAGAAACAGCATTTGATGCTGTTCTGCACTAGAGATTGAGAGGTGTAGAGGAACTACCTAATACATAGTCACAAACCCAAACAGATAGCCAAAATAAGGAGACAAAGAAACAAACTCCAAATGAAAGAGCAAGAGAATTCTCCAGAAGAAGAGATAAGTGAAGCAGAGATAAGAAATTTATCTGAAACAGAGTTCAAAGTAATGATGGTAAAGATGTTCAACAGCATGAGAAAATATATAGTAACTACGAAAAAAGAACAGTTGGAAAAAAGAATGACATCGCACAAATAAAGAACACATTGGAAGGAACACACAGCAGATTAACAGAAGCTGAAAATCAGTGAATTAGAAGACAGGGTTGAAAAAAATCACTCAATCAGAGAACCAAAAATAAAACACACACACACACACACACACACAAACACACACACACACACACACACCAATTTTTAAAAAGGAGGACAGCTTAAGGCAGCTGTGAGACATCATGAAACATAACAATTTTTGAATAGCAGGTGTGCCAGAAGAGGCAGAAAGGGAGGAAGGGATAGAGAACGTGTTTGAAGAAATAATAGCAGAAAATTTCCCTAACCTGATAAAGGAAAAAGGTACACAGTTCAGGAAGCACAGAGAATCCCAAGCAAGAAGAACCCAAATGGGCCCATACCTAGACATAACATAATTAAATGCCAAAATTTCAGGACAAAGAGAGAATCTTAAAGGCAGCAAAAGAAAAGCAAACTGTTACCTACAAAGAACCTTCCATAAGGCTGACACCTGATTTCTCATCCGAAACTCTACAGGCTCAAAGGGAATGGCATGAAGTATTCAAGGTAATGGAAAGCAAGGATCTGAAACCAAGATTACTATATCCAGCAAGGCTATCATTCCAAATAGATGGTCAAATAAAGAGCTCACCAGACCAAAAAAAAAAAAAAAGGGAGGCTAAAGGAGTACACCATCAAGCCAGAATTACAAGAAATGCTAAAGGGACTGCTATAATGAGAAGAAATAGAAAACCTCGAACAACCACTTCAAAAATACAACTAAAAGACAGAACGGACATCACCCAGAACCACAGGAAGGCTGGCTGAGTGGAAATTCTACAACTAGAAGGAAAGAGAAAAGCATACCCAGACTCAGAGGAGGCGCAGTGCGGAAGTAAAATACTAAGGTGTGATATTTACATAAGATCAACAACAAGTATATATTTACATAAGAAAATAATAACAAGGAGATAAAGTAAAGAATCAACTTTTATTGTTAACAGCTGAAATTTGAAGACATCTCAAAACAAGTATTTTGGCCACATTCATATTGTATTGGTATTATGTCCATGGACAAATATAATACACTTATTAGTAGAAAAAAATGTTTTTCTACCCTTTATACTCTCGTTGAAATTTATTTCTAACAATACAGTACAGGATAGAGACCAAGATGGCGGCATAGGTAAACATCGGAGACTGCTGCCGCAAACAACCACTTCAAAAATACAACTAAAAGACGGAACGGACATCACCCAGAACCACAGGAAGGCTGGCTGAGGAGAGACTCTTCAACTAGAAGGAAAAATAACAGCACACCGAGGCTCAGAGGAGGCGCAGTGTGGAAAATACTCAGGTGCGGAGGTGCGCGCGCAAAGCGGGCTGGTGGCTGAGAGCGCGGTTGTCGTTTTCGGTCAGGGGGGAGTCTCAGACTCTGAGCTCCAGATACGGGCGAATCGCTGGGGACTCAAACGGGAGAAGTGGGAGTGTCTGGCATCAGTTGGAAGGCAGCTTTCTCTCCGAGGTTTGCAGCGGTTCCTGGGGTTCTGAGAAGCAGAGCCTCTGGGAACGGGACTGAGAGGGGCTATAACCGCTCCCTCCGCCCGCCCTGTTGAGCCCGCCCCGCCCAAGCCCTGCGCAGAGCCATTTGCCGGATCGCCTCAGGCAAAGGCTAGATTAGCACCTCCCCAGAGGACAGAAGTTTTCCGCGGCAGACACAGCTGATTCACACAGCCAGTCGGCCTGGTGGTCAAATCCCTCTAGTATTAACTACAACAATCAAGGCTCAACTAGAACAAGACTGCGCACAAAGACCACTAGGGGGTGCACCAAGAAAGCATAAAAAATGCGGAGACAAAAAAACATGACAGAAATGGAGGATATAGAGCTAAAAAACGCAATTTTGAGGGCTTGCAATAAACTTTTGGAGAGCTTCACGAAAACTAATGAGACCCTCGATGCTATGATAAAGAAACAACTAGAAATTAAGCATACATGGTCTGAAATAAAGAATATTACACCCAATAGCAGACCAGAGGAGCGCAAGAATCAAGTCAAAGATTTGAAATACGAAGAAGCAAAAAACACCCAACCGGAAAAGCAAAATGAAAAAAGAATCCGAAAATACGAAGATAGTGTAAGGAGCCTCTGGGACAGCTTCAAGCGTACCAACATCCGAATTATAGGGGTGCCAGAAGAAGAGAGAGGGCAAGATATTGAAAACCTATTTGAAGAAATAATGACAGAAAACTTCCCCTACCTGGTGAAAGAAATAGACTTCCAAGTCCAGGAAGCGCAGAGAACCCCAAACAAAAGGAATCCAAAGAGGACCACACCAAGACACATCATAATTAAAATGCCAAGAGCAAAAGACAAAGAGAGAATCTTAAAAGCAGCAAGAGAAAGACAGTCAGTTACCTACAAGGGAGTACCCATTAGACTGACTGTCAGCTGATTTCTCAACAGAAACTTTGCAGGCCAGAAGGGAGTGGCAAGAAATATTCAAAGTGATGAATAGCAAGAACCTACAACCAAGATTACTTTATCCAGCAAAGCTATCATTCAGAAGTGAAGGTCAGATAAAGAGCTTCACAGATAAGGAAAAGCTAAAGGAGTTCATCACCACCAAACCAGTATTATATGAAATGCTGAAAGGTATCCTTTAAGAAGAGGAAGAAGAAGAAAAAGGTAAAGATACAAATTATGAACAACAAATACACATCTATCAACAAGTGAATCTAAAAATCAAGTGAATAAATAATCTGATGAACAGTATGAACTGGTGATTGTAATAGAATCAGGGACATAGAAAGGGAATGGACTGACTATTCTTGGGGTGGGGGAAAGGATGTGGGGGGTGCGGGAGGAGATTAGACAATAATTGTGCACCTATGGATGAGGACAGTGGGTGGGGAGTGAGGGCGGAGGGTGGGGTGGGAACTGGGTGGAGGGGAGTTATGGTGGGAAAAAAGAGGAACCAATGTAATAATCTGAACAATAAAGATTTAATTTTAAAAAAAAGAATTAAAATGGCAATAAATAAGTATGTATCAATAATAACCCTAAATGTAAATGGATTAAATGCTCCAAAAGGCATAGGGTAGCTGAATGGAAAAAAAAAAAAAATCATCAGACTATATGGTGTCTACAAGAGACCCACCTGAGAACAAAAGACACACACAGGATGAGTGTGAAGGGATGGAAAAAATCTTTCCATGAAAAAGAAAAAAAAGCTTGGAGTAGCAATACTCATATCCGACAAAATAGACTTAAAAATGAAGGCCATCACAAGAGACAACAAAGGTCACTACATAATACTAAAGGGATGGAGCCAACAAGAGGATATAATCCTGGTAAACATATATGCACCCAATATAGGAGCACCTAACTATATAAAAAACACTTCTAGAGGACTTTAAGGGAGAGATTGACAACAATACAGTCATGGTGGGGGACTTTAACACCTCGCTGACTTCACTGGATAGATCTTCCAGACAAAAAATTAATGAGGAAACAGTGATTCTAAGGGACATACTGGATCACATGGATTTGACATTTATAGAACATTTTGCCCCAAAGCAGCAGAATATACATTCTTCTCAAGTGCACATGGATTATTCACAAAGATACACCACATGTTAGGACACAAAAGAAGTCTCCAAGTTCAAGAAGATTGAAATCATACCAAGAATCTTCTCAGATCACAGTGGAATGAAATTAGAAATCAACTACAGTAAAAATGCCCCCAAACACTCAAACACATGGAAACTAAATAGCATGTTATTAAACAATGAATGGGTTACCAACAAGGTTAAGAAAGAAATCAAAACTTCCTGGAAACAAATGAAAATGAACACACAACAACCCAAAACCTGTGGGACACAGCAAAAGCAGTCCTGAGCGAGAAGTTCATAGCACTACAGGCATGCCTCAAAAAATAAGCTATTTTTGGAGGGGAAAAAAAAGACATATGTAATACTCTTTGTAATACTTTAAGCAATAAAACAAATTTTTTTTTAAAAAGCTATTTAACCCTATAGTTTAAAGAACTAGAAAGAGAACAACAAGAAAAGCCCAGAGTAAGTAGAAAGAAGGATATAATAAAGATTAGAGCAGAAATAAATAGCATAGAGACTGAAAAATCAATGAAACCAAGAGCTGGTTCTTTGAAAGGATTAACAAAATTGATGAACCGTTAGCCAGACTCATCAAGAAACAGAGATGACCCAAATAAAATCAGAAACGAAAGTGGAGAAGTAGCTACTGACATCACAGAAATCCAAAGAATTGCAAGAAAATACTACGAACAACTATATGCCAACAAGCTGGACAATGTGGATGAAATGGACAATTTCCTAGATATAATCTTCCTAAACTGAATCAGGAGGAATCAGAAAACCGGAATAGGCTAATAACAATTGATGAAATAGAAGCAGTAATCAAAACAACTCCTAGCAAACAAAAGCCCAGGTCTGGACAGCTTCACAGGGGAGTTTTAGCAAACATTCAAAGAAGAACTAACACCTATACTCCTCATATTATTTCAAAAAATCCAAGAGGAAGGAACACTTCCAAGCTCTTTTTATGAAGCCAGCATTATCCTAATTCCAAAACCAGATAAACACTACAAAGAAAGAGAACTACAGGCCAGTATCCCTGATGAACATAGATGCTAAAAATCCTCAACAAAATATTAGCAAATCAGATCCAGCAATATATTAAAAAGATCATACACATTGACCAAGTGGGATTTATTCCACGGATGCAGGGCTGGTACAATATTAGTCAATCAGTAAATGTGATACGTCACATCAAACTGAAAGATAAAAATCACATGATCATATCAATAGATGCAGAAAAAGCATTCAACAAAATCCAGCACCATTGTTTATAAAAACTCTCAACAAAGGGGGAATAGAGGGATAATACCTTAACATGATAAAGGCCATATATGACAAACCTACAGCAAACATACTCAATGGGCAAAAATTAAAAGCATTTCCCCTACAATCAGGAACAAGACAGGGATGTCCGTGTTCACCACTCTTATTAAACACAGTATTGGAAGTCCTAGCCACAGCGATCAGACAAGAAGAAGAAATAAAAGGCATCCAAATTGGAAAGGAGGAAGTAAAACTCTCATTATTCGCAGATGACATAATATTGTACATAGAACACTCTAAAGACTTCACCAAAAAATTAGATTTAATAAATGAATTTGGCAATGTAGCAGGATACAAAACACCCAAAACTCGATGGCTTTTTTTATACACCAATAATGAATTCTCAGAAAGAGAAACTAAACAAACAATCCCATTTACCATTGCACACACACACAAAAAAAATTAAGATACTTAGGAATAAACTTAACCTAGAAGGCAAAAGACCTGTACTTGGAAAACTACAGGATGTTGAAACAAGGTATAGAAGAAGATATAAAAAAGTGGAAGATTATACTGTTTTCATGGATTATTAGAATCAACATCATGAAAATGTCCACATTACCCAATGCAATCTACAGATTCAATGTAATCCCTATTAAAATACCAACAGCATATTTCACAGAGCTAGAACAAATACTCCAAAAATTTATATGGAATCAAAAAAGTCCTCGAATAGCTGCAGCAATTTTGAGAAAGAAAAACAAAATTGGAGGAATCACAATACCAGATTTCAAGTTATACTACAAAGCCACCGTAATCAAAACAGGCTGGTACTGGCACAAGAACAGGCATATAGATCAATGGAACAAAACAGAGAACTCCGAAACCGACCCATGCCATTACACTCAATATTGACAAAGGAGGCAAGAGCATACAAGGGAGTCAAGAGAGTCTCTTCAAAAAATGGTGTTGGGACAATTGGACAGATACATGCCAAAAAAAAAAATGAAACTAGACCACCAACTTACAGCATACACAAGAATAAACTCAAACTGGATAAAAGACTTAAATGTAAGTCGTGAAACCATAGAAATCCTAGAAGAAACCATAGGCAGCATAATCTCAGACATCTCTCATATCATGTTTACAGATACATCTCCTAGGGCAGTGATGGCGAACCTATGACACGCGTGTCAGAGGTGGCATGCGAACTCATTTTTTTGGTTGATTTTTCTTTGTTAAATGGCATTTAAATATATAAAATAAATATCAAAAATATAAGTCTTTGTTTTACTATAGTTGCAAATATCAAAAAATTTCTATTATGTATGAGAGGGAAAGACAAAAACAGAGGGGGGGAAACCACACAGGTTTAACAGTGGGAGAAGCAATCCGGCCTAGAAACAGGGCCAACTTTTAACAAACTGAAAACCATCCTTTCTATTTCTAGTTACCTTTGAGGCAGGAATTGCTTATACAATTCGTGAGAGCGTCATTTTCCCTCCAAGATAGGCATGTTGAGAGTGTATTAATGAAATGCACTCATCCCCTTAAAGTGATAACATTTAACTTTAAAAAGGAAATATATAGAAATATGTTCATGTGTTACTCATCCAAAGAATGTACATACATATGTACATACAACTGGAGAGTTGAGGTGTGTGGATCCTTAGGAATCTGAGTAAATAACTTTGACCACAGAAGAAATCATGTTAGAACACCTATGTTAGATGAGTTCCCTGGGGAGCAGGTGCTGAGATGGAGCTAGGAATGCATGATCTCTGACCCTTTGAGACAGCATGGAGGGACCTGGAGAGTATTACGCTAAGCGAAATAAGCCAGTCAGAGAAAGACAAGTATCACATGATCTCACTCATATGTGGAATCTAATGAACAAAATAAACTGATGAACAAAATACATTCAGAGACATAGAAACATGGAACAGGTTTTTCAGAGGGAAGGTTTCGGGTGGGGGGTTGGAAGAGATCAAAGAACTTATATGCATATATATATGCAAAACCCATGGACACAGACAATAGGGTGGTGAAGGCCTGGGGTGGCAGGAGAGGGGCAGGCTGAGGGGGTCAATGGGGAAAAAGGAGGGACATATGTAATACTTGTAACAATAAAGATTAAAAAAAAAAAAAAAAGGCCTATCCCTGGCCAGGTGGTTCCTTTGCTTGTAGCATTGTCCCATACACCAAAAGGTTTCAGGTTCCATTCCCAGTCAGGGCACATACCTAGGTTGTGGGTTTTATAGAGAAGTTGGTGGAGGCACAAATTTGAAAGCAGGAATAGCAGAAACTGTCTTATTATTCTTTGCAGAAAATGATGGTCCAAATGAAACAGGATTTGGGGAATGTAGAGGTGGGGACTGTGGAAAAGTGACATAAGTCCTGGGCAACAGCAGGACTAGGAACCGTAAGCATGGGAGAATGCCTTTCTTCAAAGTTTATAAAGTCTAAACAGAAAAGAGCACAAGCCAACATACAGCTAATTGTTGAGTGTTTAATTCTGAATAATGGATATACGGTGATTGCATTTTCTTAGTACTTTACTGTGTTTTGAAAAAAAACATTGACAAAATAAAGGGCAATGTGATTTTTCCCTTTTTCTATCTTTCCAGAAATGCCTTGCCTTGCGGAATATGATGATGGCTTATGGTATAGAGCAAAGATTGTTTCCATTAAAGAATTTAATCCTCTAGCCATTCTGGTTCAATTTGTGGATTACGGATCAACTGAAAAGCTGACGATAAACAGGTTTTAAAAAGTCAACTTATTTGAATTAAGATTCTTAGTTTCCTTTTTTTTCTTTGTTTTATTATTTCTTGTTTTGTTTTAAATAATTATTGGGAAGATTTTGCCTCTTAAAGAAAATACCTTAAAGCTGTTCAGATACTGGGAATTTTTTTAATGTAAGTTTTTTTTTGTGGTAACATAAACTTACCATTTTAGCCATTTTAAAGTATACAATTAATTGTCATTAAGTACATTCACATTGTTGTGCCACCATTACCACCATCCACTTCTCAGGACTTTTTCATAAATCCCAAACAAAATCTGTAGCCATTAAACAGTAACATTCCATTCCCATTCCCACAGCTCCTGGTATCGTATATTCTACCTCATACAAGTCTAATCATACGATATTTGTTTTTTAGTATCTTAGTTTACTTAGAGTAATGTTTTCAGAGTTCACCCAATTATTGCATGTATCAGAATTTCATTGTTTTTGTGGATAACATACCATTGTATGTATATACCACATTTTGTTCATTTCATCTGTTGGATACTTGGTTGTTTTAATCTGTTGGCTGTTGTGAATAATGCTGCACTGAACATTACAAGTAGCTGTTGGAGTTCCTGTTTTCAGTTATATAAATTGCTGGGTCATACAGTAATTCTGTTTGACTTTTTGATAAAATGATACAGCTGCCAAACTTCCATAGCAGCTGTATCATTTTACATTCCCACCAGAAATGTGTAAGGGTTCCAATTTCTCCACATCCTAGCCATTCCCTATTTTCTGGGGGGTTTGTTGTTGTTTGTAATATCTTTTTAAATTGTGGTAAAATACAGGTGTCACAAAATTTACCATCTTAACCAATTTTAAATGTATACTTAAGTAGTGTTAATCATACTTAACATTGTTGTGCAACCAATCTCCAGAAATGTTTTCATTTTGCAAAACTGAAACTCTGTACCCATTAAATAGAAATTCCCATCCCCCTTTACCCAGCCTCTGGCAACCACCATTCTCCTGTCTGTATGAATTTGACTATTATAGATATCTAATATAAGTATTGATTTTTATGACTAGCATATTTCACTGAGCATAATGTTCTCAGGGTTCATCTAAGTTGAAGCATGTGTCAGAATTTTGTTCCTTTTCAAGGATAAATTGTATGTATAATATTACATTGTATGTATCCATTCATCCATCAATGGTACTTAGGTTGATTCTGCCTTTTGGTTATTGTGAATAATGCTGCTATAGGTGTACAGATAACTTTTAGGACTCTGCTTTCAGTTCTTTGGGGTATGTACCCAGAAGTGCAATTGCTGGGTAATATGCTCATTCTATTTTTAGTATTTGGAGAAACCACCAAACTGTCTTTCGTAACAGCTGTATCATTTAAAATTCCCACTGAGTGTCCCAAGGGTTCCAGTTTCTCTTCACATCCTCCCCAACACTTTTTTGTGTGATAGCTAGTGGTCATCCTAATGGGTGTGAGGTGGTATCGCATTAGTGGCTTTGATTTGCACTTCCCTAATGATTAGTGATGCTGAGAATCTTTTCATGTGTGTTGGCCATTTATATATCTTCATTGAAGAAATGTCTATTTTTTAATATGTTTACTCTCATTCTTTCTGTAGGTTGCCTTTTCACTGTTGTGTCCTTTGCAGGTTTTTTGGGGGGGGTTTTTTCCTTTTTTTTTTTTTTTTTTTTTTTTTTTTTGTTAATCCTCACCCGAGGATATTTTTTCCATTGATCTTTAGAGTGGAAGGGAGGGACAAAAGAAGGGGAAGAAAGAGAGAAACATCGATGTAAGACACAGGAATTGTTTGCCTCCTGCATACACCCTGACCAGTCTAGGATGAAACCTGCAACCCAGATATGTCCCCTTCACCAGGAATCGAACCTGCGACCCTCTGGTGCACGGGTTGACACTCTAACCACTTAGCAACACTAGCCAGGGCTCCTTTGCATTTTTTAATTTGATGTAGTCCTTTTTTTCCCTTCATTGCCTGTGCTTTTAGTGTCATATCCAAGAAATCATTGCAAAATCCAACTTCCTGTTTTACAGTTTTAGCTATTAGAGAATTTTAATTGTAACATTCTAAACATTTTAAGAATTTCTTTTGTGACAGACTACGTCAGATTCCTCTTCACCTTATGCAGTACCCAGCCCGAGCCATAAAGGTTCTATTGGCAGGATTTAAACCTCCCTTAAAAGATTCAGGAAAGACAAGAATACCATATTGTCCCAAATGGAGCATGGAAGCTTTGTGGGCTATGATAGACTGTCTTCAAGGAAAACAACTTTATGCTTCTTCCATGGTAAATATCTGTCTTAATTTGCCAAAATCCTTTTCAAGCTATTTCTAGGGTCCCTATTAACTTTCTAAAGTGCTTTCTATCTGTTCAACTCTGGTTGCAAAAATGCTTTAATTAAGGTATATAAAGCTGTAAATACTATAGGATTAATTTTAAGACTTACTAAAATGTCTTAGTGATGTTATGACTAAGATAAAAGTGATCAAGTCTGTATAATCAAGGAACTGATGAGTCAATAAGGGAAACATGCAAACCACTAATTAATGAGGTAGAATGAAATAAGTCCTATAAGATAAGCTAACTTTGGGGCGGGGGCAGTGTAAGAAGCAGGAATAATGGGGATATGCTGTTGAGCTCCTCCTTAGTAGGCACTCCAGTACTTACATTGAAAAAGTAGGTCAGGGAAGTGACATTCGCACTGCATCCTAGCAGATGAGTAGGAAAGACCAGAGGGGGAGTCTGATCAATCATAGAAAGGCTTGAATTTTACTAATATCATAACTATACTAATTTTGGATTATGTGATGCAGTAGAATCTATATCAAAATAAAAAACTTAAGGTGGTGGTTGGTGTAAATGTGCTTTCTTCTTTAGAGGTTAGCATGTCATAAAGGGCAGCCCACAGGCAGAATCCAGCCTGCACGCATGTTTTATATAGTGCTGTTTTAAAACTGGAAAATTTTACTCCCCTCCCCCCAAAAAAGTCTATACTTCTGACTTCTAAGTATTATAAAGTATAGGAACCCTAGCTCTCCCTTCCGAATGGCAGTCAGAGGTGCGGCAACAACCCTTTTAGATGGAAATATTCTCTTCAATTCATCCCAACCCTCACATTGTTGTTTCACCCAAACTTCTGATTTGGGGACCCAAGATTTTGGGATTCCTGATGTTTTGGTCGTGACAAGAATGAGGTTTTAATGAAACAGTGCTGTGAACTAGAAAGTGTTTTTTGAAAAAAAAACTGTATGTATCCAGCTCCTATCTGTGCAGAATGGTGTAAATAGCTTGTGCAGTTTCTCTCAAGAAGCCCCTGAAAGAAATAGGGCAAGTAAGTATTCTTAGAGATACATATTTATTCACCTCTGTCAAAGTTTGGTCAGTTTCTACATAGAGGTATAATGCTTAATGTGTAGAATGTAAATAAATTTTAACAAGAGTAGTAGGGTTTTTTAAACCTGTTGGCTCAATCTAGGAAAAGTTTGTGGAGGAGTTTCATTTTAAATAAAGTAGAAGGATGGGAAAAAAAATATGATTAGTAGGAAACCATTATATGCCTTTTAAAAGTACAGAGTATAAATCATAAATAAGCTTGAGAATGTCTTATCCTCCCTGCCAGACGTAGGAGGGGAAAGGCAGCAAAGACATTATTGTGTTTTCTTGACAACTGCTTCTTAAATTTAGGCTCGGGCACCAGAACAAATAGTGACACTGTATGAAGATGAACAGTATCCAGTTCATATGTCATTAGTAGAAATGGGGCTCGCAGAGCGAGATGAATGATGTAAGTGTGACTTGTTTACCTGTATAGTTGGCATAAAGTAGGTGACTAGTATAGACAAAATTAAGGCTAAGTTGCCCATAAAGGCACCTTTAGACTTTTCTTGATTTCTCAAAGGAATGGCAACAGAGCTCAGTAAGAATCTCTCCTAGATTTTTTCTTCATAGGAAAGGGGCACTATAAATAACTTAAGCACATAACTGTATGGAATGCATATAGCACTGTTGAGTAATCAATGTCCTAGTAACCAAGTTATCAAAGTATTTGGGTAACCAGCTAATAACTCTTTGTCTTTATCCATTCACATAAAGTAACAAGTGATTCAGGAACTAGACTTGAACATTAACATTAAGCAAAGGTTTAAATAATACACATTTTGTTTTTCAGGTATACAGCCCAGGAGAGTTTTCTGTTGTATGTAGACCATTTCAGGCTTGTTTTTCTTTACTTGTTCTGCAATAATGGTGGCTCCCTATTTCCCCCCTACCATGTTGAATTGTTATTGTTTGGAAAATAGTTAATAAATATTTGCTTTCAAAAATTTTGTATTTCTATAATTTTGAAATATTTTAGACCCATGGGGAAAAGATATTTTAGTTCTATTTATAATTAATGTATATTAGAAAAGATATTATCAGTACAGTTGTAGGCACATGTAGTACCCCTTCCCCATTCTCTTCCCTGTAGAGGTGAACACTACTATGAATTGGGTGTGTATCATTCTTATATAGATCTTTATAATTTTTTACTGTCTATGAATGCATCCCTACACAAAGTGTTACTCTGTATATTTTTAAATGTGTGCAGTGCCACACAATTACCGTTACTTTCCTATTTTATTTCCATTGTTTATCCGTATTGGTATATTTTATTCACTTTATTATGTCCATCTGTGTACATAATTCTGTTGCTAGATATTTTTAAGTTGTTACCAGTTTTTTCTCAGTTACAAGTATTCTTCTGTAGGAGCCCTTGTGTACATGTGGGTGGTTTTCTAGTGTATTAGTAGTACAAGGTCATGGATAATTGCTTTCCAAAAGGGGGTTTTACCAGTTTACTCCATCATTAGTTCCTTGCCAACACATGCTGTGGCCAGACAATTATTTGCAGTGTATGGTACAAGTATAAAAAGGTAGCCCATTATAGTCACTTGTTTATTTGTTCATATCCTTTGTCCATTTTTCTATTGAATTGTTTGTAATTATCTTACTGATTTGTAGGATTCTTTATACATTCTGGATATTGAATCCTTTGTCAAGTATATGTATCTTTTCTGAGTTTGTGGCTTATTACTATTTTTTGTGGCATTTAAAAAAATATTTTTATTGATTTGAGAAGGGAGAGGGAGCAAGAGATAGAAACATCAATGATGAGAGAGAATCATTGATTGGCTGCCTCCTGCATGCCCTCTACTGGGGATGTAGCCCACAACCTGGGCATGTGCTCTTACGGGAAATCAAACGGTGAACTCCTGGTTCATAGGTCAACGTTCAATCACTGAGCCACACTGGCCAGGCTTTGGAATCTTTCTGTCACTTTTTTGTGGCTTTCTATGTCTTATTTAAAAATCCTTCTCCCCCTGGCCCATGTGCTCAGTGGTTAGAGCATTGGCCAGCACACCAAAGGGTCACGCGTTCAATTCCTGGGTTGCAGGTTTTATCCCCAGTCAGGGTGCATGTGGGAGCCAAGCAATGGATATGTCTCTCTCAAATCAATGTTTCTCTTTCTTTCTCCCCCGCCACTTCCACTCTCTTTAAAAATCAATGGAAAAAATATCCTCACGTGAAGGATTAACAAACAAAAAAAACCCAATTCTTCTGAGAGAGAATCATTGATTGGCTGCCTCCTGCATGCCCTCTACTGGGGATGTAGCCCACAACCTGGGCATGTGCTCTTACGGGAAATCAAACGGTGAACTCCTGGTTCATAGGTCAACGTTCAATCACTGAGCCACACTGGCCAGGCTTTGGAATCTTTCTGTCACTTTTTTGTGGCTTTCTATGTCTTATTTAAAAATCCTTCTCCCCCTGGCCCATGTGCTCAGTGGTTAGAGCATTGGCCAGCACACCAAAGGGTCACGCGTTCAATTCCTGGGTTGCAGGTTTTATCCCCAGTCAGGGTGCATGTGGGAGCCAAGCAATGGATATGTCTCTCTCAAATCAATGTTTCTCTTTCTTTCTCCCCCGCCACTTCCACTCTCTTTAAAAATCAATGGAAAAAATATCCTCACGTGAAGGATTAACAAACAAAAAAAACCCAATTCTTCTCTATCTTGAGGTAATATATCTTTTATTTTCTTTGAAAAGTTTTCACCTTCATATTAATTTCTTAAATCACCTGAAATTAATACATTAAGCTTAAAAAAAAAAAAAAAAGTCATTGCAGCCCTGGCCAAGTTGGTTGGAACGTCATCCCCTACACCAAAAGGCTGCGGGTTCAATTCCTAGTCAGGGCACATACCTAGATTGTGGGTTGGACAGATGTGTTTGGGAGGCAACTCATCAGTGTTTCTCTCTCACATCGATGTCTCTCTCTCTCTCTAAAAATCAACAAACATATCCCTGGATGAGAATAAAAAATTTTTTTAGATTTTTTACTGAGTCATTGCCAACACTATTGTCATACTGCATTGACTAGACCAGCCGTGGGCAAACTGCGGCCCGCGGGCCGCATCCGGCCCATTTGAAATGAATAAAACTAAAAAAAAAAAGACCGTACCCTTTTATGTAATGATGTTTACTTTGAATTTATATTAGTTCACACAAACACTCTATCCATGCTTTTGTTCCAGCCCTCCGGTCCAGTTTAAGAACCCATTGTGGCCCTCGAGTCAAAAAGTTTGCCCACCCCTGGACTAGACCCATTTTTAATTACATAAATTTACATGTTGGTGACTTGCCCTTCCTTCAAGTAGATCTTGCTTCTGTCAGCCAACTGTCTTATATCCTATGTAATAAAAGGCTAATATGCAAATAGACCAAACGGCAGAACAACTGAACAACCGGTCACTATAACGTGCACTGACCACCAGGGGGCACGTGTGGAACATGGCAGGCGTTGGCAGCAGGCAGCAGAGCACGGAACATGGCAGGCGTCGGCTGCCGTGGGATGGTGGAGCAGGTGAGCAGGGGCGCCAGGACCAAGGTGCCCAGGGCGCTGGTCGCTGCCATTGGGGCGAGCCTCTGATGGTTACTGAAAATTCTTTGCTCCCGCGCGCCGCAGTCCTGCCCGGCGCTCGCAACTGCTGCCGGCACCCAGTGCTGGTCCTGATCGTCCCTGAGGGCTTCTACACCTCCCCCTGCTCCTGAGGGGCGAATGGGGCAGCAGCCGCTGCTCGCACCCGCTGACGGCGCTGGTCCCACTCACACCTGCTGCTGGTGCCAGCCCCAATCGCACTGCGCTGTCAGTGGGTGCAAGCAGCGGGGGTGGGAGCAGGGCTGCCAGCAGATGGGACTGGGGGCCACGGCGAGAGGGGCCGCAGAGGATGGACCAAGACCCACCCCTGTGCCCACCGCAGCCTCTTGGCCCACAGTTCCTTTCAAGGTGCACGAATTTGTGCACTGGGCCCCTAGTATATATATAAAAGACCAGCGACTGGAATGGCAGAATGACCAGTGGCTATGACGTGCACTGTGGCAGCCAACCAGCCTGATCCAGGCCCCAATCAGCCCCCAACACCCCAATCAGGCAGGGCTGGCTGC
>NW_005370366.1:2606824-2609884 GCF_000412655.1 Myotis brandtii
ACCCTCCCACCCCGATCAGGGGTGGGGCTGGCTGGCCACCTGCCTGCAGCCCCTCCCCCCCACTGGCCCAATGGGCCCCCATCAGGGCAGGCCGGCTGGACCCCACCCATGCACGAATTCGTGCACCAGGCCTCTAGTAGGTCATAACATACACGCACCTGTAGCCAATCAGCTATGCCCCCTCCAGTCTCAAGTGTTACATTTTGACCAATTACAGTGTAACTGCTCATTATAACTGCTTTCTCTTCACTCAGTTCATCTGTACTCAAAGAATGAACTTTTACCTATTTTACTTTTTCATTTCATTACAATTAAAGAACCTCTGTAACAGATAAAATGCTTTAATTTTTGTACTAATTATACCTAGTAATATTTTGACTAGTAAAATGCTTACTCGAGTAGATTTTCTGTACAAGTCCTTGTTCTGTGGCTAATGTCCAGTGGAAACACTATGCAATATTGTGTATCTTGTACTTTTTTTAAAAAAATCCTCACCTGAGGATATATTTATTGATTTTTTTAGAGAAGAAGGGAGAGAGAGAAACTTTGATGTGAGAAACATCAATAGGTTGCTTCCCATATGCACCCCAACCAGGGATCAAACCCGCAATCTAGGTATATGCCCTGACTGGGAATCGAACTCACAACCTTTTTGGTGTACGGGATGATGCTCCAACCAACTGCGCCACCCAGCTGGGCATACTTGTTTTTTTATAAGGATCTCCAACCAATAAAAGCACCTACTTATTTTTAAAGTTTATACAGTTTATAACAATAATAGTCTTTCCTTAGGTGTTAACAGAGTAGGAGAATTAAAAATGAAAGCTGTTCTTGTGCACTTCAAACATTATGAAAAGCTATAAATTTTATTTTATATTCAAACAATCTTTTCCATTTATATATACACACACACTACATATATATAAATTAAACCACAAAATCCACAAGAAATGTACATTTTTAACAAGAAATCAAGTTAGTGTTATTTCATGATTACTCACACCCACAGGATTATTACAATTTTGTATCTATTAGAACATTACCATCCTTGTCTTTAACTCTTACTCGACCAGATGTGTATTTTGTTTCTTGATGACCATTTGCATAGACAGTTTTAACAGTGCCATCTGGATACTCCCGTCTCTTGAACTGGGCAGTGTGTAGTTCTCTCTGGCCATTATTAAACTCTATGATTTTTCTGCCATCTCTGTAAATTTAAAATAGAATTTAATTTTGTATCCTTTTCTCTGCACAAAACCTTTTTTGCAAATTCTTCTAGTATTCCTGCTATAGGGGGATAATTCCAGTTATCAGATTAGCACTTAAATGTATCCATAAAAAGCTTTTTTAAAATGATGCATTCACCACAAAATGCTTAGGTTTGTTTTTTTTTAATTAACATGTATTCTGCCTCTAAGAAAACTAGGCACTGTATTAAAATACAGCTTTCAGTTTTGACATCATTCTTTACATAAAGTTAAAAGCCACCTGAGTGTTTGTTTGCATCAGGCCAGAGAAGGAAAAGGGCATAATCAGACCTGAAGCCAGTGATGAAGCAGAGTAAGGAAAATAGTTAATACCAAGTTGACTGCTTGACTGTGTGTCTGGGACATTCACACAGAGATATGAGTACAGAGGAAAAAAAAAAATTGGCCAGGAGTTAATACCTGAAGACAGAGAGATGAGTCCAAGGAGTTTTCATAAACATTCAAAGTGTAATATACACATAAGATTTTCCTCCAGATAAAGAATTCATGTTTCTACTTTTTTTCTTGGGGGGGGGGGGGGGGGGGCAAGTTTTTATCATAGAATTCAAGTTAGTTCAATGCATCTATGTGTTAGTTGTATTCATGTTAATGGGTGCTTAACTATCACTCTAGGTCCTAAAGTCTAGGAGAAGAAGGTTGACAGACCTTAACCATGGTTTGAATTAAAATGGTGATACATGATACTCATTACACTGAGAAGTCAGTTAAAGAAGTTTCTAACTTCTAGAAACAGGACATTTCAAGGGTGTTGACTTTAAAGAATGGGGTCAGGGTGGCCAGAGGAGAAAAGTGCTTACAAGGTGACAAGAAGGTCAAGAAAATGGAGACATAAGTGAAAGGAGAAAGTCTGGCTTAAACACGGTGGCCATTGTTGGATCATCCTTAAAACTGTCAGGGCAGCTTTTCCTTCTGGGTCTCATTCACTGTTTTCAAATTTCACCAAATTTATTTATAAACAACTAATTGCCATTCTTCTTTCCTAAAGTGCTGTATAGACTCTTTTTATGTCTTGAGGATTTGTTTATATATTAGGATGTTTCTCTCAAACTAGTTCTAACTCCAAAAGGCTAAGAACACTTCTCATCTGCTCTCTATGTGTCTTTGCTCACTTCTAAACTCACTGAAATTTTCAGTGATTTACACAAATGTTTAAAGATTTTATTTACTAGAGGCCTGGTGCACAACATTTGTGCACTGGGGAGGGGGGGTCTCCTCAGCCCAGCCTGCACCCTCTCGCAGTCCGGGACCCCTCGGGGGATATCCGCCTACAGGCATACATCCCCCAAGGGGTCCTTAGCGCTGCTGCAGAGGCAGGAGAAGCTCCTACCACCACCACTGGCCATGAGCCTGGCTTCTGGCTGAGCGGTGCTCCCCCTGTGGGAATGTACTGAGCACCAGGGGGCAGCTCCTGAGTTGAGCATCTGCCCCCTGGTGGTCAGTGTGTGTCATAGTGACCCGTCGTTCTGCCTTTCAGTCGATTTGCATATTAGGGTTTTATTATATAGGATTGTTAATCCTCACCCAAGGGTATTTTTTCCACTGCTTTTCAGAGAGAGTGAAAAGAAAGGTTTGGGGTAGTGGGGGAGAGAAAAACATCAATGTGAGATACTTTGGTTGCTTCCCGCACCCCAACCAGGGACAGGGAGAGAATACACAACCCAGGTATGTGCCGCTTGACTGGGAATTGAACCCCAGACCCTTCTGTGCGTAGGCCGACACTCTAACCACTGGGAAACATTTGCAATGACCAAATGTTTTTTTGTTTGTTTGTTTGTTTTTTATTGCTAAAAGT
>NW_005370366.1:2609932-2615597 GCF_000412655.1 Myotis brandtii
ATGTTTTAAGATTTTAAAAATTCAACTGGTAATAAAAGTTGAACCATGCAAACTAGAAAAATCTAGAAACAAATTTAACAGGTATCATACCGTTGTACTCTGACAATTGTACCATCTGGGAAAATGCTTTCTTCTTGTCCATCAGCAAATAAATTTTTGATAGTCTGGTCAGGAAACGTAATTTCTTTTCTTCCATCTGGGAAGTGTTTTTCTGTTTTAAAAAGGTTACTATAAATATTTTATTTTTAAAGGAAGGGCATAATTTAATAAGGAGAGGGCAGGGCAAGTTTTTACCTATTTGTCCACTTGAGAAATGCAAGACTTCTAGTCCTTCAGGGTAAGTGGTGTGAGTGGTCTGGGCAGCTGCATAGTAGTAGATCTGTAAAGACACAGAGTCACTATGCCTTTTCTTCAGAGATGTTTACACTACAGATAAAACAAGCCCTGAGGAAACCTACCACTCTCTCATCTGGCATGACCTGCTTTACATCACCATTGAAGAAAGTGACAGTGACAGTCTTTCCATCTGCACTCACTTCTTTTCGAGTTCCATTTGGAAACAATATAACACAGCACCCATCTTTATAAACCTTCTCTATCTACAAAAAAGGAAAACATTATTAATATAAGATGTCCTCCTGAGACCATGTGACAAAAATAGCCCTCATTCTCTTCCTAATTGCCTACTTTGAAATTTTTTCATAAAAATATTAACTTTCCTCTCCTTTTGAGAGAATGTTTTTCAACTCATAACAATCAACTTCACTTATCAACACATCACCATCTTTATTTCCCTTATTCCCTCAAACTTACTTCTTGGTGGAGCTTTTTAAAGTAAACTGCAGATACCACCTATAATCACTTCAATAAATACCAGTAATGAAAGGATTTTTATTAACATACTAAAACCATTATCACCCCTAACAAACTATCATTCCTTCATCATATGGTTATCTATACTGTTTTCCCTAAATTCACAAAGGCTTTTTATAGTTCATTTGAATCAGGATCAAAACCAGGTCCACACACTTAGTTGATATGTCTTAAATCTCAACAGTCACCCTTATGCCAATTGTTGAAGGAACTGCATCACTGAACAGGTAAAATTTCCCATGTTCCAGATTTGGCTGCTTTCCCAAGATGGTATATCTAACATGTTTCTCTTTGCCCCTGTATTTCCTAAAAAACTAGTAGCTAGATAGAGGCACGATTAACTTCCAGTTGAATTATTCTGACACGAATACTTTGTAGGTGCTGCTGTGAGCTTTCTATGGCCACAGCACTAACTGGGTCGCATCAGTCAGGTCTGCCATGAAGCCCATCAACCTTTCACCTAGGGTTTCAGAAGTCACTGATGACTGCTGCCTAGATCCTTTCCTTCATCAGAGGTGGAAATCTGATAATTCCTTAATTTTCTCACTCCCTTTCCATTTATTAGCTGGAATTCTTCTACAACATAAAAGCTTTCCTCACCAACAGTTTGTTTCCCTAAAGCAGAGTTTGTACAGGGAAAGTCTACCTATTACTTCCTTTTGAATTGTTCTTTGTCCTTCTCTCATTCCTCAAGACTAGCAATGAACTCTCCCCTTATGATTAAATTCAATTAAAATGAATCAGATTAGAGTATTTGGAAAAGTTTTCCATAAAGCTGAGGAAAAATTCCCTTATCACCTCCCCAGTAACAAGCTCTGTTTATATCCTTTCCCTTCTCATTCCCTCTTCAAGTTGGAACACCCAGCCAGGCAGCAGCTTGCACGCTCACAACCTTTCCTAGGCACGGGGAGAAAACTGCAGGCTGACAATGGAAAGAGGCACCTGGTCCAGGACACATTCAGGAAAGGCTGCAGGGAGGCTGAGGCTTTTAGCTGTGTACTGAGGAAGAATAAAGGGTTTGGACAAAGGGACTCTATTCTTCCTTTTGCTGCATTTCTAAACTAGAAATGGCAACTAATGCATATTGTATATTCAGCATTTTTTTAAATATATATTTTTATTGATTACAGAGAGGGAGGGAGTGATAGAAACATCAATAATGAGAAACATCAATGATGAGAGAGAATGAGAAAGAATCATCGATCGGCTGCCTCCTGCATGCCCCCTACTGGGGATCAAACCGAAACCCTGGGCATGTGCCCTAACTGGGAATTGAAGTAACCTCCTGGTTCACAGGTTGACACTCAACCACTGAGCCACACCTGCCAGACTATATTGATCATTTTTAGAGAAGTCCAAAGATTCAAGCCGAGGTCATGCCCCAAGGTATTAACATTTTTAAGCTCTATAAACAGTCTTAAAGATCAATTATTTTAGAATCTAAGTGTTTCAACTCTATTTTAACCCATGTTTATTTTTTTTTAATATTTTTAAAATTCTAACCTTTCCATCAGGATGACTGATTTCTCCCTGAATTTCTTCTTTTTCCTCTTTTTCATCCTCCTCTTTATATTCAGGATCTGGGAAATCCACTGAGTCAATAGGCTCCCTGGGTGTGGCAGTCTGTAGGGACAAGAGGCTCTCAGCTGTCTTGTAGGACAGCGGTCGCCAACCTTTCAGATCTCGCGGACCACCAGTTGGCGACCACTGCTGTAGGACATGTAATAACATTTCAAGCAGCTAAAATTTAAACTTACTTCAAAAAGCTAGATTCTACTATTATAGGATCTATGACCGGTGTTTGGTGTTATATAGAAAACATGTGCAATGTTAAGTAAAAAGCCTCCTTTATAAGTCATTTAGAAACTTATGTCAGTTAACTAATTGACTTTAAGCCTGAGTCATGTTTGAATATATAAAAATATATTTACTTGTCCCTTATCCAAACTGCATAAGTCACGAGAAGGCACAGACTTGGATCTCCGAGATGGATTGCCTGTTAGAATATAATTGTCAGAGTTTTAATATTTAATTGAAAGTTTTAAATTAACATTATAGTTAAACACTTACTTAGTTCATATCCTTCTTTTGTGAAGTGCTTTACTCATTAATTAAGGAAGTCTGAATATTTTTCTTTACTAATTCACAGGAGTTCATTACATAAGTTGAAATATTTATTCAGGTACTGAAGTCCTGAGTGACCAAGAAAGACAAAGACAGTATCTGTTCTCTGAGAGTTTATAGTCAGAGGAAGTCATAGGAACTCAACTAGCCTCACAGGCCCACAGGTATTGTGGAGACAACCACGAGGACTTCAGGTAGAGACTAGGTCTGAGAAACAGGTAATAGAATAAGACACAATAGAATTTGGCTTGAAAAATTAACTAATGATTAAAATCTAGACCAAACAGCTATAATCTATAAATTTTTTAGATCATGATCAACAAACCAATCATATACTATACTAGAGGCCCAATGCATAAAAATTTGTGCAAGAGTAGGCCTTCCTTCCCCTGGCTGCTGGCAGTGGCTTCCCTCCTCCGGCCACCGGCAGGCACCCGGGACCCAGGCTGCTGCTTTCTGGCCCCAGCTTCGTCCAGAAGGACATCAGGAATGACAACTGGAAGGATGTTTGGTCTAATTAGCATATTACCCTTTTATTATTATAGCTTTGCAATATGTTATAAAATAAGCATACACACACACTACTGCCATCCTACCACAAACTAAGGTTAACTTTTAAAAATATATTAAAGTTCTAATATGTTCTTCCTATATGCCAACAAGCCATTGTAAGTATTCACAAATTTGAAGAGTTTTGATCAAGTGCCAGATTCTGACTTACATGTTAAAAACTAGAATGTATGCTGGAAGCTCTGGGGAGAACAGACTAGAGAAGACTAGAAGTAGAGTCCAGAGAGGAGGCTGGTAGGAATGTGAGAAGGCTTGTGTGGCATCCACTTTGATTCATAGGTCTCAAATTGCCAAATGTTAGCAATTCGATATGGTTCAACCTACTTAATTCAGATATAGGGGATCTGAACGAAAGCCCCTGCACTCAGGTGCCAGGCGCCTACTTAATTCAGATAATACCAACATCAGAAGGATTACTTTAGGGATTGATGGAAGTGGGAGGTAAGGATAAAAGAAAAGAGGAATCAAGAAGTACACATAGGTTTTTAGCTTGAGCAAACAGGTAGATGGTAGGCAAGGTTCTGGGGATAAGAGGAGTGCTCTTCAGATAGGATAAAAAAACTTCCTCCACCTGACAGGTGCAAAGTAAACTATACAGTTTGAGCTCTGTGCTACACCATTTCTAAATTTTACACCCACTTTCCATAGAAAAGACTAATATCCCCATTTTATAGGAGAGGAAATCAAAGTTGAGAGAGAGTTAAAGAGCTTACCAAGGCTGTCAACTAATAAAACACTCCAACTAATCAAGCTACACCGGCCTGCACAGTTCAAACCCAAGTTGTTTAAAGGACAACATTATTTTCAATTCACATTTGAAAATCCACTTATATGGAGAGCAGAATTAAGTTGTACATGGATGTTTTACTCCATAAGTGGTTGGCCCATAACTCTGTCAACTGAATAGAAATAATACAGTTAGAAGAGGAGAGGGACTAAGGTTTAAAAGAGTCTAAAGAAAGCCAATGAGAGCTGTCAGGTTCCATTAGGCTAATATTTGAATAACTGGTATTTCCAAAGAAGAAAGGGAGAAGAGGGCAGACTGCTTATTTAATTTAAAGAAATTAGTTAATATTTAATTTTAAAAAATAATAGCTGAGAATTTCTCAAACCTAGGGAAGGACTTGGAGCTACAAGTCTACAAAGCTAGCACCATACAATCTCAAGCAAAAAAACTTCTCCAAGACACATAATGAAACTGTCAAAAATCAATGATAATGAAAAACTCCTAAAAACAACCAGGGGGAAAAAATAACCTATGTGGGAACCCCTTAGGCCAGCAGCGGATTTCTCAGTAGAAACTCGAAAGGCATCCTTGGCTGGTATAGCTTAGTTAGTTGGTAGTGTAGTCCCATACACCAAAAGGTGGCAGGTTCGATTTCCAGTAAGGGCACGTACCCGGGTTGCAGGTTCAATCATTGGTTAGGGTATGTGCAGGAGGCAACCAACTGAAGTTTCTCTCTTTCTCTCTCTCTCTCTCTCCCCTCCCCCCTCCCTTCCCTCCCTCCCATTCTTCCTCTCTCTAAACTCCTATATCAGCGGTTCTCAACCTGTGGGTCGCGACCCCTTTGGGGGTCGAACAACCCTTTCACAGGGGTCGCCTAAGACCATCGGAAAACACATATATATTTACATATTGTTTTTGTGATTAATCACTATGCTTTATGTTCAATTTGTAACAATGAAAATACATCCTGCATATCAGATATTTACATTATGATTCCTAACAGTAGCAAAATTACAGTTATGAAGTAGCAACGAAAATAATTTTATGGTTGGGGGTCACCACAACATGAGGAACTGTATTAAAGGGTCGCGGCATTAGGAAGGTTGAGAACCACTGTCCTATATAATAAAAGCCTAATATGCAAATTGTCCCCTCGACCAGGAATTGGACCGCTCGCTATGACATGCGCTGACCACCAGGGGGCGGCGCAGAACATGTCGGTGTCAGTGACACAGTGCTGTCAGTGGGCAGCAGTAGAGGCGCTGCCGGCCCTGATGGGCCCTGACAAGAGCGGGACTACAGCGGGATGGTGGAAAGGTGAGCAGGCGGCACCAGGCCAAGGCAGGTGCAAGCGGGGGCCGCCAGCCACCA
>NW_005370366.1:2615765-2619159 GCF_000412655.1 Myotis brandtii
CAGGAGCTGAGGGAGCCGGGCGGGGGGGGCCTGGCCCCTACCGATTGCCCTGCAGACGGCAACCAGCAGCCAGCAGGCCCTGATCACCTGATCGGGGGCAGGCCCCAGGCTGGGACAGGAACTGGGGGTGGGTGGCAGTGAACAACCTCCTGTGGCGCCGGGGCAGGGGGCTGTGACCTCTCGCCAGCTACCTGGGGGCGGGGGTGACAGGGACAGAGGTGCAGTGAGAATGCGGGGTATCCACTGAGCTCGCTCTCACTCCCCCCTGCTACTTTCCCCCAGAATGCCAAGGCTCAAGCGATAGGGAAGCCCCTGCACTCAGGTGCCGGGCGCCTGCAAGGAGCCCGCCCTGCACCCGGACAGTCTCGGGTAAACCAGGCCACAGCCACAGGGACCACAGGGGCCAGTCGGGCTCCCTGTGGGTTCGCGCAGGAGCTGGTCTGCAAGGCTGGCCAGGAGAGAGCAATCTGCCCACCCAGCTTCCGTGCAGGACCGCTGGGAATCCCAGAGGCCCACACTGAGCCCCGGCCCATGGCATCCAACCATACTCACTGCATCTCTGCCTGGGGACTTGGGAGCCGTGACTCAGGCAGAGGGGGGTGCGCAGGGGCCCAGGTGCTGCCCAGGGCCCAGAGGTCAGCTGGGACCTGCCCATCCATGCCAGACACTCGTACTTCAATCGCCAGCCAGGCCTAGGGACCACACCCATGCACGAATTTTGTGCACCGGGCCTCTAGTCAATAAATAAAAATTTTAAATAGTAATAAAAAATTAAACTCTAAAGGCCAAAAGAGAATAAAATTACATACTCAAAGTGATAAAAAATAAAAACTACCAGCCAATAATACTTTATCTGGCAAAGTTATTCTTCAGATGTGAAGGAGAAAAGAAGGCTTTTCCAGACAAACAAATGCTAAGCAAGTTCATTACTACTACACCTGCCTTACAAGAAATGCTGAAAGTAGTCCTTTAAGCTAAAACAAAGACACTAATGAGCAACATAAAAACATACAAAAGTACAAGACACACTAGTAAAGGTGAAAAGTTATAGTCAGATACAGAAACTCTATAACAGGATGGTGTATTGACCACTTATTCAGCAGCGGTTCTCAACCTGTGGGTCACGAACAATGAAAATACATCCTGCATATCAGATATTTACATTATGATGCATAACAGTAGCAAAATTACAGTTATGAAGTAGCAACGAAAATAATTTTATGGTTGGGGGGTCACCACGCGGACTGAAGGGTCCCAGGTTTGATTCCAGTCAAGGGCATGTACCTTGGTTGTGGGCACATCCCCAGTAGGGGGTGTACAGGAGGCAGCTGATTGATGTTTCTCTCTCATCGATGTTTCTAACTCTCTGTCTCTCTCCCTTCCTCTCTGTGAAAAATCAATAAAATATATTTAAAAAAAAAAAAATAACTATAGTTAGTAAAATTCATTAACAAATACACAGCATAAAAGAGGTAAACTGTAATACCAAAACACAAAGGGAGGAGTAAAAGGGTGGACCCTTTATTGGAGCCTTTTAAAGGAGAAGGAAGCACAGTTGCTATCAGCACAAAACAAACTATCTCTGTATTATGTAAGCTTCATGGTAACCACAAGCAAAAATCTAGAGTAGATCCATGAAACAACAAAAAAAGAAAAAACAGTATATATGATGGAAAAATCACTGATTTCAAAGATAAGCAGAAACAATGAAATACAAAACAACTAGAAAGCAATCAATAAGATGGCAGTGAGTCCTTATATATCAACTAGAGGTCCGGTGCACGAATTCGTGCATGGGTGGGGACCCTCGGCCTGGCTGGCGATCAGGGCCGATCGGGGCCACGGGAGGTTGGCTGGCTGGGGAAAGGGGCTGCGGGAGGTTGGCCGGCCAGTGGAGGTTGGCTGTGGGAGCATACTGGCCACCAGGGGGCAGCTCCTGCATTGAGCGTCTGCCCCCTGGTGGTCAGTGCACGTCATAGTGATTGGTCAACTGGTCATTTGGTGGCTTAGGCTTTTATATATATAGACTGGAAACCCGTTGCACAAGATTCATGCATTGGGTGGGGGGTCCCTCAGCCTGACCTGCATCCTCTCGCAGTCCAGGATCCCTTGGGGGATGTCTACCTGCCGGCTTACGCCCAATCTCCCGGGGATCGGGCCTAAGCTGGCAGTCAGACATCCCTCTCGCAGTCTGGGACCCCTCACTCCTTACCACCCGACTGCTGCACTCACCAGCCGTGAGCCCGGCCTCTGGCTGAGCACAGCACTCTCCCTGTAGGAGCGCTGCTCAGCCAGAAGCCGGGCTCGCTGCTCCTTAGCGCTACCTCGGAGGCAGGAGAGGTTCCCACCACCACTGCTGCGTTCGCCAGCCATGAGCCTGGCTTCTGGCTGAGCGGCGCTCCCCTGTGGGAGTGCACTGAGCACCAGGGGGCAGCTCCTGCATTGAGTGTCTGCCCCCTGGTGGTCAGTGCGCATCACAGTGATGAGCTGTTCCGCCATTCGGTCGATTTGCATATTAGACTTTTATTATATAGGATAATCAACTAATGTAAATGGATTGGAGTCACCAATCAAAAGGCACAGAATTGCCCTGACCGGTTTGGCTCAGTGGATAGAGCGTCGGCCTGCGGACTGAAGGGTCCCAGGTTTGATTCCAGTCAAGGGCATGTACCTTGGTTGTGGGCACATCCCCAGTAGGGGGTGTACAGGAGGCAGCTGATTGATGTTTCTCTCTCATCGATGTTTCTAACTCTCTGTCCCTCTCCCTTCCTCTCTGTAAAAATCAATAAAATATATTTTTTTTAAAAAGGCACAGAATAGCTAGATGGGATTTAAAAAGCCCTGAAGCCCAGTTGGTGTGGCTCAGTGGTTGAGCAACCACCTAAGAACAAGGAGGTCACGGTTTAATTCCTGGTCAGGGCACATGCCTGGGTTGCAGGCTTGATCCCCAGTAGGGGGTGTGCAGGAGGTGGCCGATCAATGATTCTCTCTCATCATTGATGTTTCTATCTCTCTCTCCCTCTCTCTTCTTCTCTGAAATCAATTATTTATTTATTTATTTATTTATTTATATATATACACACACACATATATATATAGTTGTGGAAAGCAAAACTGTGGATAAAAGGGGATTTCAACACCCCACTTTGCAATGGACAGATCATCCAGACAGAAAATCAACATGGAAATGTTGGAATTGAACCATACTCTAGACCAGTGGTCGGCAAACTGCGGCTCGCAAGCCACATGCAGCTCTTAGGCCCCTTGAGTGTGGCTCTTCCACAAAATACCACAAGTGGGCGTGTGCATACAGTGCGATTGAAACTTCGTGGCCCATGCACAGAAGTCAGTTTTCGGCCTGGGCGAGTCTATTTTGAAGAAGTGGCATTAGAAG
>NW_005370366.1:2619486-2622767 GCF_000412655.1 Myotis brandtii
AATGTACCTACCTATATAGTTTAAGTTTAAAAAATTTGGCTCTCAAAAGAAATTTCAATCGTTGTACTGTTGATATTTGGCTCTGTTGACTAATGAGTTTGCTGACCACTGCTTTAGACCAAATGAATTTAACAGACATATATAGAACATTCCATCCAACAGCAGCACAATACACACTCTCCTCAAGTACACATGGAATATTCACCAGGATAGATCATATGATAGGACACAAAATAAGCCTTAGCAAATTTAAAAAGATTGAGATCATTTCATCTTTTCTGATCCCAATGGTATGTAATTAGTAATCAACAATAAGAGGAAAACTGGAAAATCTACAAACGTGGAAGAAAACAACACACTTCTGAAAAACCAATGGGTCAAAGAAGAAATCAAAAGGGGAATTTTTTAAAATCTGAGAATAAAGGAAAATGGAAACACAACATACCAAAACCTGTGGGTTGCTGCAAAAGTAGTTGTGAGAGGGAAGTTTATAATAATAAATGTGTATATTAAGAAATTAGGAAGATCTCAAACAACCTAACTTTACAACCCAAGGAATAAGAATAAGGACAAATTAAGCCCAGAGTTAGCAGAAGTAAGAAAATAAATAATAAAGAGCAGAATGGAAATAAATGAGAGACCAGAAAAACAATAAGAAGGATCAACAAAATCTAAGAGCTGGTTTTCTGAAAAGATAAAACTGACAAACCTTTAGCTAACTAAGAAGAAAAACTCAAATATATAAAATTAGAATTGAAAAAGGAGACATTACAACTGATACTACATAAACATATCGGGATCATAAGTGACTACTGTGAACAATTATATGCGAAGATAACAGAAAAAAAGTGAAAACACTCCTAGAAACAAGGGACATTCCTGCCAAGACTGAATCAGGAAGACATAGAAAACCTGAACAGAACGAGTAAAGACATTGAATCAGTAATAAAAAACCTCCCAACACAGAAAACCTCAGGACCAGACAGCTTCACTGGTGAATTCTACCAAACATTTAATGCCAATCCTTTCCAAAATCTTCCAAAAAATTAAAGATGAGGAACATTTCCAAACGTACTCTACAAGACCAGCATTACCCTGTAACCAAAGCCAAATAAGGACAGAATAAGGACACAATAGCCCTCATGAAATTCTCAACAAAATATTAGCAAACCAAATTCAAGAACATATTAAAAATATTATAGACCATGACCAACTGAGATTTAACCTTGGGATGCAAGGATGGATCAACATATGCAAATCAATTAAGTGTAATATAGCACATTAATAGAATGAAAGATAAAAGGCACATGATCACCCTGGCCAGCATGGCTCAGGGATTGAGTGTGGACCTATGAACCAGGAGGTCATGGTTCAATTCCTGGTCAGGGCATATGCCCGGGTTGCGGGTTGCAGGCTCAATGCAGCCGATCAATAATTCTCATCATTGATGTTTCTATCTCTCTTTCCCTCTCCCTTTCTCTGTGAAATCAAAAATATATTTAAAAATTTAAAAAAAATTTTAAAACCCCACAATTATCTCAATATATGCAAGGAAAAAAAGCATTTGACAAAATATAACATCTTTTCATTAGAAAGAACCTCAACAGACTGTGTATAGAAGAAACACACCTCAATATAGTAAAGACCATATAAAACAAACCCACACCTAATATATTCAATTATGAAAAATAAAAAGGTTTTCCAAGGACCTTGTATGCATATATGCATGGCCCATGAACACAGACAATGGGACAGTGAGGGTCTGGGACAGGGAGCGGGGACGGGCCAGAGGGGGTCAATGAGAAAAAAGGGGACATATGTAATACTTTCAACAGTAAAGAATTATCTACACTAATAAAAGAGAAACACGCAAATTGGTGTCACTCCGCTATGCCCCCCAGCCAATCAGAGCGACTATGCAAATTAACCCAACAAAGATGGCAGTTAATTTGCATACACAGGCACAGAACAAAGACTGAAGCCAAGCCTCGCTGCGGCCGCAGCAGAGAAGCCTAGCCTTGAGGCTTGGCTTCTCCACTGCAGCCGGACCAAAGGCCTGGGTCCCGGGTGCTGGAGGAAAACCGGTGCCAGCAGCCAGGGGAAGGAAGGCCTATTGCGCGAATCTTCGTGAAACGGGCTTCTAGTTAAAAATAAAGTGCCTGACAAAAGAAAAAATAATGAAAAGTTTTCCTCTGAGATCAGGAACAGGAAAAGGATGCCCACTCTCATCACTTTTATTCAATACTACAGGCCCAGTGCATGAAATTCGTGCACTTACGGGGCGTCCCTCAGCCTGGCTGTGCCCTTTTACAATCTGGGAGCCCTCGGGCCTAAGCCGGCAGTCAGACATCCTTAGCACTTCCGTGGAGGCGAGAGAGGCTCCCGCCACCATCGATGCGCTCGCCAGCCATGAGCCCAGCTCTGGCTGAGCAGCACTCCCCCTATGGGAGTGCACTGACCACCAAGGGGCAGCTCCTGCATTGAGCATCTGCCCCCTGGTGGTCAGTATGCATCACAGCAACTGGTTGTTCCACCACTCGGTCAATTTGCATTTTTATTATATAGGACTAGAGGCCTGGTACATGAAATTCGTGCACGGGAGGGGGGGTCCTCAACCCAGCCAGCACCCCCTCGCAATCTGGGACCCCTCAGGGGATGTCTGACTTTGGGATCGGGCCTAAACTGGTAGTCAGACAGCCCTCTTGCAATCCAGGACTGCTGGCTCCTAACTGCTCTGCCTGCCTGATCGCCCCTAACTACTCTGCCTGCCTGCCTGATCACCCCTAACTGCTTGCCTGCCTGCCTGATTGCCCCTAACTGCTCGCCTGCCTGCCTGATCGCCCCGAACCACCTCTGCCTCACCCCCACCACTGCAGCTTCATCTGGAAGGACGTCCAGAATGATGTCTGGAAGGTCGTTCAGCTTTCTGGTCTAATTAGCATGTTATGCTTTTATTATTATAGACTAGAAACCCGGTGCACAAAAATTTGTGCACTCGGGGGGGGTCCCTCAGCCCGGCCTATGACCTCTTGCAGTCTGGGACCCCTTGGAGGATGTCCACCTGCTGGCTTAGGCCCACTCCCTGGGAGATCAGGCCCAAGTTGGCAGTCAGACATCCCTCTGGCAGCCCGGGAGCCCTCGGGGGATGTCCACTTGCCAGCGGAGAGCAGGCCTAAGCTGCAGTCGGACATCCTTAGTGCTGCTGAGGAGGCGGGAGAGGCTCCCGCCACCACTGCTGTGCTGGCAGCCATCAGCCTGGCTTGTGGCTGAGCAGAGCTCCC
>NW_005370366.1:2623459-2664035 GCF_000412655.1 Myotis brandtii
AACCAAGCCTCCTGCTTGCTCCAGCTCCATGGCTGCCAGCCGCCATCTTGGTTGGGTTAATTTGCATATACTCACTCTGATTGGCTGGTGGGCGTGGCTTAAGGCATAGAGAAGGTACGATCAATTTGCATGTTTGTCTTTTATTAGCGTAGATCAGCCGTGGGCAAACTACGGCCCTCGGGCCGGATCCGGCCCGTTTGAAATGAATAAAACTAAAAAAAAAAAAAGACCGTACCCTTTTATGTAATGATGTTTACTTTGAATTTATATTAGTTCACACAAACACTCCATCCATGCTTTTGTTCCGGCCCTCCGGTCCAGTTTAAGAACCCATTGTGGCCCTCGAGTCAAAAAGTTTGCCCACCCCTGGTGTAGATAGTACTGGAAGTCCTAGGTATAGCAATCAGGCAAGACAAAGAAAAGGCAACCACATTGGAAAGGAGTAAGTAATAGTGACATTAGTTGCAGATAATGTGTTCTTGTATATAGAAAATCCCAAAGATTCCATTTAAAAAAATAAAAAACCTGTTGGAACTAATCAATGAATTCCAGTAAAGTTGCAGTATATAAAATCAACATACAGAAACTAGTTGCACTTCTTTCTAGTAAAAATGAAACATTTGAAAAATAATAAAACAATACCATTCACAATAGTACCAAAACCAAAAAACTACCTAGAAATAAATTTAGTCAAGGAAGTAAAAGATCTATAAGGTGAAAACTACAGACTGTGTTGAAGGAAATAAAGAGACACAAATGGAAAGCCATCTCATGTTCTTGGATCAGAACAATCAATATGGTTAAAATGGCAATACTATCCAAAGCCCTCTTTAGATTCAATGCAATCCAGATAAAAATTCTAATGGAAAGAGAAATAGAAAAAAAAAAAAAAACCTCCTAAACTTTGTGTAGAACCATAAAAGATCCTGAATAGCTAAAGCAAACCAGAGAACAAAGAACCAAGCCAGAGGCATAACAATTCCTGATTTCAAACTATATTACAAAGCTATACTATTTAAAACAGTGTGGTAGCACCATAAAGAGAGACAGACACAACAAAAACCAGAGCGCCGTCTGTAGTAAAATTATCTGAGCATGTTCTTTTCTGCTGAAGTCTGCGATCAAAGGAAAATGATGCTGTTATAATTGCTTACTGCTTTATGAAATGAAAGGGCCATAGCAGACAGGACTGAGAAGGCATCCAGTCTTCCCTCTTTGGTGCCCTGGGAAACAAGGCCAGGGAAGCAGCGCAGCCCCGCCCCACCAGGGAGGCGGGCTCCAGCGCCTCACTCTGGAGGCCTGGCTCGCATTCTCAAGCTTCCTTTGCTCAAAGAAAGCAACTCGCATTTGTAAATGACAGGTATTTTTTTTTTCCTATGTCTGTAACTTTTTCTAAGTAAATGCAGCATGTAATGGTATCTTAAAGTGTGTTCCTATGTGATGATTTTGTAAAGAGTGTTATGAATTTTTATTTCAAAATATAAATTCTAACAAAATTTAAAAAAAAGAGAGACAGACCCATGGAGCATAAGAGAGAGACCAGAATTAAACCCCCACATGTATGGTCAACTAATAAACAACAAAAGAGCCAAGAACATTCAACGGGGAAAGGGCAGTCTCTTCAACAAATGTTGTGAAAACTGGAAAAACATGCAGGAAAAATGAAAGTAGACCTCTACCTTACAACACTCACAAAAATTAACTTGAAATGCATCAAAGACTTAAAACATATGACTTGGAACCATAAAACTTCTAAAGAAAACATAGGGAATAAGCTCCTTAATATTGGTCTTGGCAATGATTTCTTGGATACAACACTATAAGGACAAACAAAAGCAAAATTCAACCAATAAAAAAATCATCAAACTTAAAAGCTTCTACCCAGCAAAAGAAATAATCAACAAAATGAAGAGGCAACCTATCAAATGGGAGAATATTTTTGCAAACTACATAACCAATAAGGGGTTAATATACAAATGAAGAACTCACAGAACTCAATAGCAACCACAAAAAAACAACCCAATTAAAACATGGGCAGAGAAACTAGACATACATTTTCCCAAAGACATCCAAATGGTGAAAAGGTACATAAAAAGATGCTCAGTATCACTAATCATCAGCAAAATGCAAGTCAAAACCACAGTGAGATATCACCCCACACCTGTTAGGATGGCTATCATCAAGAACACAAGAGATGTATGTGTTGACAAGGGTGTGGAGGAAAAGGAACTCTTATGCACTGCTGGTGGGAAAGCAAATTGGTGCAGCCACAATGGAAAACAGTATGGAGGTTCCTCAAAAAATTAAAAATAGAACTACCATATGATCCAGCAATTCCATTCCTCAGTCTATATTTAAAGGAAATGAAAACAGGATATTGAAGAGATACCTGCATTCCCCATGTTCACTACAGCATTATTCGCAATAACCAAGATATGGAAACGAATTAAGTGTACATCAAAAGATGAATGGAGTGGGGGCTTGCCCGGGGTGGGAATGGCTGGAGGGGAAGGGGGGGTCAACTGAGGGAAAAGGAGACATATGTAAACCTTCAGACAATAAAAATAAAAAAATAAAAAGATGAATGGAGCCCAGCCAGTGTGGCCCAGTGGTTGAGCATCGACCCGTGAACCAGGAGGTCAGGGTTCAATTCCCAGTCGGGGCACATGCCCGGGTTGTGGGCTCAATCCCCAGTAAGGAGCCAGCAGGAAACAGCTGATCAATGATTCTCATCATTGATGTTTCTCTCTCCCTCTTCTTTCCTCTCTCTGAAATCAATAAAAAACATATTTTAAAAATTAAAAGATGAATGGACAGCCTGGCTGGTGTAGCTCAGTGGTTGAGCGTCAGCCTATGCAGCAAGAGGTCACTGGGTTCAATTCCTGGTCAGGGTACATGCCAGTGTTACCAGCTCAATCCCCAGTGGGGTCTGTGTGGGAGGCAGCCGATCGATGTTTCTCTCGCTCCCTTCTCCCTCTTCCTTCCTCTCTCTCTAAAAATCAATAAAAAAAAAATGTTCAAAATATGAATGGATAAAGATGTAATACATTTACACAACAGGACATTATTCAGCCATCTATATATATAAAAGCCCAGTGACCAAATGGTGGAATGACCAGTCAACCAGTCGTTATGACATGCACTGACCACCATGGGGCAGACGCTCAACGCAGGTGCTGCCTCCAGGTGGTCAGTGCGCTCCCACAGTGGGAGCGCCACTCGGCAGACCGCAATGAGCGGTGCTCCCACAGCGGGTCGATCCCCACAGGCCACGCCCCACAAGTGCACGAATCCGTGCACCAGGCCTCTAGTGACAAATAAAGATGAAAATCCTTTGGGGAGAAGATGGCGGCGGTATAGGCAGACGCGTCCCAGGTCTTGTCCCGGAGCAAATGGAGTAAGCAGCTGAAACTAATAACACCCACCCCGAATTGGCGAAATTACTCAGCTGGTGAGACAGTTTGCAGCCGGGAAGGGCAGAGCTCCCCTGGAAAGGTAAAAAACCAGGGATCTGGGCAGGAAAGTTTGCCAGACCTCTGAGCCCAGAGGGTCAGAGGGAGACCGCGTGGCAGACAGCCGCGTCTCTTGGGACAGGCACAGCCCCTGACTGGGGAAAGGAGATCCGCGGGATTGCTGGCACCGGGGGATTTGAGATCTGGGTTCTGTGATTACGGAGGACTGAGCCTAAAGGGGGCAGCCTGAAGAGCTGACCAGACCATGCAGTGCCGGTAAGAGAGGAGCTTACAAAGACTCAGCCTTCCCCATTTCCGCGGCCGGCGTTTGTTTGTTTGTTTTCACTGAACCCTGTTCATAGGACATTTCGGATACAGACACTCACCTGTGCTGAAGAAAGGGAGAAGGTGTGGACGAGTGGAATCTGGGGAGAGGCTGAGGAGAGAGGGGGGGCCGGGAGAGGTGGCAGCGAATTGAGTGCTGAGACACCCCTGCTTTCCCTTATCTTCCTTCACTATCCAAATTTTTTTCTTCTTCTTCTTCTTTTCTCTCTCTATTGTTTATTGTTGTTTGCTCGATTGACGAGTATATTGGGGGTTTTTTTAGGATCGTTTGTGAGGTTAGTCTGCTTATTCTTTTTATTTTTCTCCCCCCGCCCCCCGGTTATTTCTGTGCTTCTGTTTTCCCTTGCGTCGCTTGATATTATTGGTTGTTTGTAGTTTGTATTCATCTCCAGGAATCTGCTGCTGTAAATTGTTGGTATTAGTGGCGGTTCTATAGGAGTTTTCCCCTCATATAAATAGTCTCTTCCCCTCTTATACTTCACTCTCTTTTCTCTCTTACTTTTTTTTTTCTTTTTCCTCTTCTTTTTTCCCCTCCCTTTTTCCAATTTTATTTTTGCACTCCTTTTTTTTTCTTTTTTCTTTCTTTCTTTTTTCTCTTCTACCTTTTTCTCTTCTTTCTTCCTTATCTCCTAACTCTCTTAGCTCGGGTGGCCACCTTTATTTGGGGTTATTGATATCGTAAATACATTCGTGTTCAGTGCCTGGTACGTTGTGCCTTGTTGTGTTGTATTTTGTGCCTTTAAATCAACGCAGCAGATTCAAGCAACAGCGGCCTCCTGATCTCCACACGCTCTGTCTGGGGAACAGTTACTGTGTGTGAAGCCTCCCTCCACCTGCCAGAAGAGCCACCACAGCTGTGAACAGCACCCACCAGAGGCCCTGCTATCAACGGAGGAGCCACTGCTACCACAACCGCCCAAGGAGCAACCACAGCCCGAGGAGCCACTGCCACCCAGGGAGCAGCCACTGAACGACTCAACAACTAGATATGTCAGTGAGATCAAACATGGGTAGACAAAGAAACCCCCAAAGGAAAGAGAAGGAGGACTCGCCAGAAAAGCAGCTAAGTGAGACAGAGGCATGCAACATGACGGAAAAAGAATTCAGAATAAGGGTCCTAGAGTACATGCACCGGTCGGAGGAAAAAATCAATACCATATGCAAGAAGCTAGAAGAATCAGATGAAAAATTCAATACCATATGCAAGAAGCTAGAAGAATCAGATGAAAAATTCAATACCATATGCAAGAAGCTAGAAGAATCAGATGAAAAATTCAATACCATATGCAAGAAGCTAGAAGAATCAGATGAAAAATTCAATACCATATGCAAGAAGCTAGAAGAATCAGATGAAAAATTCAATACCATATGCAAGAAGCTAGAAGAATCAGATGAAAAATTCAATACCATATGCAAGAAGCTAGAAGAAACAGATGAAAAAATCAACAACTTAAGTAAGGCCCAAGAAGAAATGAAGAGTGATATAGCTGCCATAAAAAACTCCATTGAAAGTATCAACAGTAGACTAGGAGAAGCGGAGGACCGAATTAGTGAATTAGAAGACAAGGAAGCAAAACACACCCAAACTATACTGCAAATGGAGAAAAAAATTAAAAGACAGGAGGAGAGCCTAAGGGAGCTTTGGGACAACATGAAACGAAACAACATACGAATAATAGGGGTGCCAGAACAACAGAAAGATGAACATGGATTAGAAAACCTATTCGAAGAAATAATATCAGAAAACTTCCCTGAGGTGGGGAAGAAAAAAGTCACACAAGCCCAGAGAGTCCCAAACAAGGTGAATCCGAAAAGACCCACACCAAGACACATCATAATTACCATGGCAAATGTTCAGGACAAAGAGAGAATCTTACAGGCTGCAAGAGAGAGACGGAAAGTTACATACAAGGGATCTCCCATTAGATTATCAAATGATTTCTCAACAGAAACACATCAGGCCAGAAAAGAATGGACAGAAATCTACAAAGTGATGCAAAGCAAAGGACTGAATCCAAGAATACTCTATCCAGCAAGGCTATCATTCAAAATTGAAGGGGAAATAAGAAGCTTCACAGACAAAAAAAGGCTAAGGGAGTTTATCACCACCAAGCCAGCCATGCAAGAAATGCTAAAGGGACTGGTGTAAAAAGAAGAAATAACAAGCTCAGAAAGAAAACAGCCACACACACAAAAAAAGAAATGGCTACAAACAAGTACCTTTCAATAATAACTTTAAATGTAAACGGACTAAATGCTCCAACCAAAAGACATCGAGTGGCTGAATGGATAAAAAAACATGACCCATACATCTGCTGTCTACAAGAGACCCACCTCATTAGAAGGGACTCACACAGACTGAAAGTGAAGGGATGGAAAAATATCTTTCACGCAAATGGAAAGGAAAAGAAAGCTGGGGTAGCAATACTTATATCGGACAAAATACATCTCAAAGTGAAGGCCATAACCAGAGATAAGGAAGGCCACTTCATAATACTAAAGGGATCAATACAACAAGAAGATATAACCCTGGTAAACATATATGCACCCAATGCAGGAGCACCCAAATTCATAAAAAAACTCCTGGAAGATATCAAAGGAGAGATCGACAACAATACAATCATAGTAGGGGACTTTAATACACCACTGACACCACTGGATAAGCCCGCTAGACAAACAATCAGCAAAGAAACAGCAATCCTAAATGACTCACTAGATCAGATGGACTTAATTGACATCTTCAGAACACTTCACCCCAAAGCCATGGAATATACATTCCTCTCAGGTGCTCATGGGACATATTCAAAAATAGACCACATATTGGGTCACAAGCAAAGTCTCCACAAATTCAAGAAGATTGAAATCATAAAAAGCTTCTTCTCAGACCACGATGGCATAATGTTAGAAATAAACTACAATAAAAACAACCCAAAATACTCAAACACTTGGAAGCTGAATAGCATGTTATTAAATATTGATTGGGTTACCAATGAGATCAAAGAAGAAATTAAAAACATCCTGGACACTAATGACAATGAAAACACAACAATCCAAAACCTATGGGACACAATGAAAGCAGTCCTGAGAGGGAAGTTTATAGCTCTACAGGCCTATCTCAAAAAACAAGAAAAAATGGTAGTAAATCATCTAACTCTTCAACTCAAAGAATTAGAAAGAGAGCAACAAGAAAACCCCAGAGTGAGCAGAAGGAAGGAGATAATAAAGATTAGAGCAGAAATAAATGACATAGAGACCAAAAAAACAATACAGAAAATCAATGAAACCAAGAGCTGGTTCTTTGAAAGGATAAACAAGATTGACAAACCTCTAGCCAGGCTCACCAAGAAGCAAAGAGAGAGGACCCAAATAAACCAAATCAGAAACGATAGAGGCGAAATAACAACAGACCCCACAGAAATACAAATGATTGTTAAACAATACTATGGACAGCTCTACTCCAACAAACTAGACAACCTGGAGGAAATGGACAAATTCCTAGGAAAGTACAACATTCCAAAACTCAATCAGGAAGAATCTAAAAACCTCAATAGGCCAATAACTATGGAAGAAATTGAAGCAGTCATCAAAAAGCTTCCAGCAAACAAAAGCCCAGGACCAGATGGCTTCTCAGGGGAGTTTTACCAAACTTTCAAGGAAGAACTAAAACCTATCCTCCTCAGACTACTACAAAAAATTCAGGAGGAAGGAACACTTCCAAGCTCATTCTATGAAGCCAGCATCACCCTAATACCAAAACCAGGTAAAGACAACACAATGAAAGAGAATTACAGGCCAATATCCCTCATGAACATAGATGCCAAAATCCTCAACAAAATCTTAGCAAATCGGATCCAACAGTACATCAGAAAGATCATACACCATGACCAAGTAGGATTTATCCCAGGGATGCAAGGATGGTACAACATCCGTAAATCAATAAACGTAATACATCACATAAACAAATTGAAAGAAAAAAACCACATGGTCATATCAATTGATGCAGAAAAAGCATTCGACAAAATCCAACACCCATTTTTGATAAAAACTCTCAGCAAGGTGGGAATAGAAGGATCATACCTCAACATAATAAAAGCCATATATGACAGGCCCACAGCCAACATCATACTCAATGGACAAAAACTAACACCATTTCCCCTAAGAACAGGAACAAGACAGGGATGCCCACTCTCGCCACTCCTCTTTAACATAGTCCTGGAAGTATTAGCCATTGCAATTAGACAAGAAGAAGAAATAAAAGGCATCCAAATTGGAAAAGAGGAAGTAAAACTGTCCTTATTTGCAGACGACATGATATTATACATACAAAACCCTAGAGACTCCATCAAAAAACTACTAGACTTAATACATGAATTTGGCAATGTAGCAGGATACAAAATTAACCCCAAGAAATCTGAGGCATTTCTATACACCAATAGTGAACTTTCAGAAAGAGAGATTATAAAAACAATCCCATTTACCATCGCACCAAAAAAATTAAGCTACCTAGGAATAAACTTAACTAAAGAGGTAAAAGACCTCTACTCAGAAAACTACAGGACGTTGAAAAAAGAGATAGAGGAAGACATAAAGAGATGGAAGAACATACCATGTTCTTGGATTGGTAGAATCAACATCATTAAAATGTCCATACTACCCAAAGCAATCTATAAATTCAACGCACTTCCCATTAAAATACCAATGGCCTACTTCAAAGATCTAGAACGAACTCTCCAAAAATTCATCTGGAATAAAAAAAGACCCCGAATAGCTGCAGCGATCCTGAGAAAGAACAAAGTAGGTGGGATCTCAATGCCAGATATCAAGCTGTATTACAAAGCCACTGTTCTCAAAACTGCCTGGTACTGGCACAAGAACAGACATATAGATCAGTGGAATAGAATAGAGAGTCCAGAAATTAGCCCGAACCAATATGCTCAATTAATATTTGACAAAGGAGGCAAGAACATACAATGGAGCCAAGATAGTCTCTTCAATAAGTGGTGTTGGGAAAATTGGACAGATATATGCAAGAAAATGAAACTAGACCACCAACTTACACCATACACAAGAATAAACTCAAAATGGATAAAGGACTTAAATGTACGACAGGAAACCATAAAAATTCTAGAAGAATCCAAAGGCAACAAAATCTCAGACATATGCCAAAGCAATTTCTTCACTGATACAGCTCCTAGGGCAGTTGAAACTAAAGAGAAAATGAACAAATGGGACTACATCAAAATAAAAAGCTTCTGCACAGCAAAAGAAACCATCAACAAAACAACAAGAAAACCCACTGCGTGGGAAAACATATTTGCCAACGTCATATCTGATAAGGGCCTAATCTCCAAAATTTATAGGGAACTCATACAACTTAACAAAAGGAAGATAAACAATCCAATCAAAAAATGGGCAAAGGATCTAAATAGACACCTTTCAAAAGAGGACATTCAGAAAGCCAAGAGACATATGAAAACATGCTCAAAGTCACTAATCATCCGAGAGATGCAAATCAAAACAACAATGAGGTACCATCTCACACCTGTCAGAATGGCTATCATCAACAAATCAACAAACGACAAGTGCTGGAGAGGATGTGGAGAAAAAGGAACACTTGTGCACTGCTGGTGGGAATGCAGACTGGTGCAGCCACTATGGAAGACAGTATGGAGTTTCCTCAAAAAACAAAACATGGAACTCCCATTTGACCCTGTGATCCCACTTCTAGGAATATATCCCAAGAAACCAGAAACACCAATCAGAAAGGATCTATGCACCCCTATGTTCATAGCAGCACAATTCACCATAGCTAAGATTTGGAAACAGCCTAAGTGCCCATCAGTAGATGAATGGATTAGAAAACTGTGGTACATCTACACGATGGAATACTATGCTGCTGTAAAAAAGAAGGAACTCTTACCATTTGCAACAGCATGGATGGAACTGGAGAGCATTATGCTAAGTGAAATAAGCCAGTCAATGAAGGAAAAATACCACATGATCTCATTCATTCATGGATAATAGAGATCATTATAAGCTTTTGAACAATAATGGATACAGAGGCAGAGCTGCCTCGAACAGATTGTCAAACTGCAGCAGGAAGGCCGGGGAGGGTTGGGGTGCAGGAGGGAGGGGGGAAAGAGATCAACCGAAGGACTTGTATGCATGCATATAAGCATAACCAATGGACATAAGACACTGGGGGGTAGGGGAGGCCAGGGGACTGTCAAGGGTCGGGGAAAAAAGGAGACATATGTAATACCCTTTGTAATACTTTAAGCAATAAAAAATAAAAATAAAAATAAAATAAAAATTAAAAAAAAGAAAATCCTGCCATTTGCAAATAACATGGATGAACCTTGAGGGTATTGAGCTAAGTCAGAGAAAGACACTTATATGTGGAATCTGAAAAAAGCAAACTCAGCCAGCTGGTGTAGCTCAGTGAACCAGGAGGCCATGGTTCAATTCCCGGTTAGGGCACATGCCCAGGTTGCAAGCTCGATTCCCAGTGGGGAACGCGCAGGAGGCAGCCAATCAACGATTCTCATCATTGATGTTTCTATCTTTCTCCCTCTCCCTTCCTCTCTCTGAAATCAATAAAAACATTTAAAAAAAGAGAGAGAGAGAGAGAGTGATTCATGCTTAGAGACACTGGCTGGCTACTTTAAAAACAAACAAAAAAACAAGCAACCTCATAAAAACAGAATGAAAAGGTGGTTACCAAGGACTGGAAGGTTGGTATATAGGAGAAATGTTATTGAAGGGTACAAATTTGCAACAAATAGTAAAATAAGTCTTAGAGCTCTAATGCAAAGTATAGTGAATATAGACAAAAACCGGTATTGTAAACCTTAAACTTACTAAGAGACCAGATCTTAATTATTCCAACTCTAAAAAGAAATGATAAGTATGTGATGGTGATCAAGGTGCTAATTACTGCTACACTGGAAATCATAATATATAAATGTATCAAATCAACATGCTGTACACATTAAATTCATACAGAGAAACTCATGTGATCAAGACTTTATGAGGAGTGACTTCAGAGGAATGGTGGTATGAGTGATCCCCTGGCTTCTCCCCTTGAAACTTTAAAAAGTTTATCAACTAACTCAGCAAAGGATTCCCTGCTCGATATAGAGGCAGGCCTGAGAGACCCGGGGATTGAAGCATCTAAAGGTGGGCAAATGGGAACAAATGGGGAGGTACGAAAGGAGAAAAAGCTCAGATAGCCACGGATGCAGCCCTGCAGCCTGGAACACATGGCCAGCTCGGCCACAAGAGGGGAGGAAGCCAGTAGTAACAGGTGCTTCCTTTGGTTGGGAGGAATAGAGAGTCTCAGTGGGCACTCCAGGAGGGCAAGCAGTGCAAAAAGCAGCTGAGACAGCTGAGAGACTGGGGCGAGGACACAGTGCAGGGATTCTTCCATGGATGTCCACTGTTGGGCAGTTGATGTTTCAGATAAAGAAATGGTGCCACAGAGCCCTGCCGCAACTTGGATTCCCAAAACTCGCTCCCATCACCCTTGATGTCTGGTTGGGAAACAAATTATCTGCAAGCCAAGAGCTACTGCAGCAGAATCCATGATTCCCTCTGTGATTGATCCCCAGGGAGCAGGGGTGAGGAGAGAACACCATGTGAGGTCCGGGGTCACCATTACAGTGAGGGCAAAACAAACCCCACACCCAACAATAGCTTTTGAAGTCACTTGCAGTATTTCACAGAGGTAAAAAAAAATCTTGTGATTCAGTGCCACCTACTAGAAAATAGTAGAAAGACCTCTTCAGAGAAAGCTGCTAGAGAAGGGCCAATAAAACATAGATGCCTAGACAAAGGAGACCAGCAAATACCATGAATAACCAAGGTAGCAAGGCAGCTCAGAAAGAAAAAATCTCCAGAAAGCAAACTGGAATACATAGAAATATGTGATATAAATGACAGAAAATTAAACAAGATTGCAGTCCTGAAAATACTTAACAAGATGCACAAAAATACAGAAAAGCAATTTAATGCACTCAGAAAACAAATTAATGAACGAGTATTTTACAAAACAGATTGGAACATTAAAAAAGAACCAACCAGAAGTCCTGGAAATGAAGCATTTAATTAAGGAGAATAGGAGTAAACTACAGATCATAGGAAACAGAGCCGACCAGATGGAAAAAAGAATTAGTGATACTGAAGATAGGAATCACAGAGGGAAAAAGAGAGAGACTTGAGCATAAAAAAAAAAATTAAAATAAAAAAGGAAGAACGCTACAAGAATTATCTGACTCCATCAGAAAAAGCAATATAAAATATGAGGCAAAAATAAATAAATAAAAATAATAGTCATACCAGAGGAAGAGGAGAGGGAAAAGGAAATTGAGAAATTATTCACACAAATAGTGGATGAGAACTTTCTAAACCTATGAAAACAACTAGATCCTTGAATCCAAGAAGCAACAAAACATCTAATTAATCCAAAAAGGCACATTTTATTAAAACTGTCAAAAATTAATGGCAAAGAAAAAATTCTCAAGCACCCAGGGAAAAGAAGTAAGTGACCTACAAAGGAAAACCAATCCGATTATTTTTGTACTTCCCAGCAGAAATTCTCTAAGTCAAAAGAAAGTAGAACCAAATATTCAAACGACTGAGAGAAATTACCAGCAAGAATAATATATCCAGCAAAGTTATCCTTTAAATATGAAGAAGAAATAAAGGCTTTTCTACACATACAGAAGCTGAGGAAATTTATCACCAGAAAACCTCCATTGCAAGAAATACTCAAGAGCAGTGGTTCTCAACCTGTGGGTCGCGACCCCTTTGGCGGTCGAACGACCCTTTCACAGGGGTCACCTAAGACCATCCTGCATATCAGATATTTACATTACGATTCATAACAGTAGCAACATTACAGTTAGGAAGTAGCAACAAACATAATTTTATGGTTGGGTCACAACATGAGGAACTGTATTTAAAGGGCCAGAAGGTTGAGAACCACTGGTCAAGAGGGATTATTCTACCTGAAACAAAGAGCATAAGAGCACAACACTAAGAGTAAGATCACAAAAAATCTTACAGCATAAACAGGAATAATTTGTAACAACAAAAACATAAAAGGAGGGTAAAGGTGGGTAAAAGTCTGAACAGGCTGAAGATGGAGATCAAATGCACTCAAAAGAAAAAAATACTGTATATATACAACTTCCTTTTTCATAAAACTTATGGGAAATACACATAAAAAAAACAACATTAAGCCATAACTCAAAAAAAAAAAAAAAAGACGGAACAGAGGAAAGAAATATGGAATACCACCAAACAAAAACTATAAACAGAAACACAAAGGAAAAGAACCAACGTAGGCACAGAGCTACCAGAAAATAAAGGATAAAATGGCGATAGGAAATCCTCAGAAATCAATAATTACCATAAATGTAAATGGACTGAATTCATCAATAAAGAGGCACAGAGTAGCAAATTGGATCAAAAAACAAAACCCAACCACATGCTGCCTTCAAGAGACACATCTAAGCTGCAAAGACAAAGGTAGATTCAAAGAGACATGGTAGAAAAATTATTCTCCAAGCAAATAACATCCACAGGTGTAGCCATACACCTATCTGACAAAATAGATTTCAAGATAACAAAGATAAACAAGAGTAAAAGATGGACATTTTATAATAATAAATGGCACACTAAATCAAGAAGATATAACACTTCTTAATGTAATATATAGGCACCAAATCAGGGAACACTGAAATGTGTAAAGCAACTACTCACAGAACTAAAGGAAGAAACAAATAAAAACACAATCATAGTTGGGGACGTTAATTCTCCATTGACAGTTCTAGATAGATCACCCAAACAAAAAATCAATAAAGAAATACTGGGAGAGGAACAAAGAAAGAGGTATAGGTGAACACTGGTACTCACCTCCTCCCACAACAACATCAAAATTACAACTAAACTACAGAACCATCATTCTGAACTGCCTGAAATCTGGCTGGATAGAAGTCCTACAGCTAGAGAAGAAAGAAAGGAAGTACATGGAGACTGGCAGAAGGAGTGGAGTTGTGGAACAGGCTGGTCCAACACCTGTATGTGGCATTTTTTAATCAGGAGGGATATCTCCATTGTGGAGGCCTCTCATGAGGAGCAAGGGATCCCAGCTCCACACCAGACCCCAGCCCAAGATTCCAGAGCTGGGAAGAGAAGTCCCCATAACTTCGGGATGTAAAAACCAGCAGGGACTGCGGCTGAGTGACACAGAGGCTGTTGGAGTCCCAGCAGTTCCTCTTAAAGGGCCAGCGCACAGACTTACTCGGACTCGATCCCTCTGAGCTCCAGCGCTGGAGCAGCAGCAAGGGTGAATGAAATCCAGGAACACACAAGGAAGAACTGGATTGTCTGGCACAGGAGCAAAAACTCGGGGGCATCTTTCTCCCAGACAGGGGTGCTTACGGGGGTCGTTGTTCCTATGTTGAGAACCCCTCCCATCGCAGAGCTGATGACAGCCATGTCTAAGTTTCCATCAGATTGGCTCACACTGTTTGTCCCACCCTGATTGGTCTCAGGTGATTCCCTGAGACCCCGCCCCATTCAATTTGCAGCCCCACCCAAGCTGTTTGCAGCATCTTTTCCATATGAATGGCCTGTTCTGGCTCAGGCTTCAGATGTTCCTAAAATCTCTCAAATAAGCAGCAACTGGTGTCAGCATGCCCCATACCTATCAATAATAGGTCCAATCAACAATAAAGATTTTTAAAAATAAATAAATAAATAAAAGGCCCAAGACCCGGGACTAGCACCACCCTGCCTTGCTTCACAGTTGGACCTTGACTGGGCACTTCCAAACCTAATACAAGTAGCAGCCACCTACAGATGGCCCCAGACAGTGCTTGACTTTGCACCTCCCGGTAGGTCCCAGGCCAGTGCACCCAGTGGACAACTCTAGACCATACCATATTACAACTTTACACATCCACAAACAACACACTCAAGGGGCAGACTCAGTGAGCACCAAAGCCCCAAGCTCTATGGAGCAAGTCCTGCTCCACAGAAGTGTCTCCTGCACAGCAGCTCTTTCACTGTAGTCGCAACTGGTCCTCACAGCCAATTGGCCTAGAGGTCAATTCCTTCCAGTGACACAACAGCAAGTCTCAACTACATGACTGTGTACACAGCCCACACAGGTGCACCCCTAGAGTGCCCAGCTCAGGTGACTGGGAGGCTGAGCCACTGGGCCCTACAGGACACCTAATACACAAGGCCACTCTAACAATTCCAAGAGACATTGCAGCTCCACCTAACACATACAAACAAACACAGGGAAGCAGCCAAAATGCAGAGACAAAGAAACATGTCATAAATGAAAGAACAGAAGAAATCTCCAGAAAGAAAACTAAATGAAATGGAAGCAAGCAAACTATTAGATACAGAGTTCAAAACAATGGTTATAAGGTTGCTCAAGGATCTTGAGAGCTTCAAGGATCTTAGTGAGACTTTCAAGGATCTTAGTGAGAATTTCAAAAACCTTAGTGAGAACAAAGACATGAAAAAGGACCAGTCATAAATTAAGCATACACTAACTAAAATAAAGAATAATTTACAGGGCCCTCACTGGTTTGGCTCAGTGGGTAGAGCGTCAGCCCATGGACTAAAGGGTCCCAGGTTTGATTCTAGCCAAGGGCACGTACCTCGGTTGCCGGCTCCATCCTGGCCCTGGTTGGAGCGCATGTGGGAGGCAACCAATCAATGTGTCTCTCTCACATGGATATTTCTCTCTGTTTCTCCCCCTCCCTTCCACTCTCTGTAAAAATCAATGGAAAAATATCCTTGGGTGAGGTTTAACCAAAAAATAAAAAAATTTTTTAAGAGTAATTTACAGGGATTCAATAATAGAGTAATCCGAGAATCAAATCAATGATTTTGAATATAAGGAAGCAAAAAACACCTAATAAGAAGAGCAAAAAGAAAAAAGAATCCGAAAATATGAAGATAGTGTAAAGAATGTCTGGGACAACTTCAAGTGTACCAACATTTGCATTATGGGGATGCCAGAAGGAGAAGAGAAAAAGCAAGATATTGAAAACCTATTTGAAGAAATAATGACAGAAAACTTCCCCTACCTGGTGAAAGAAATAGACTTACAAGTCCAGGAAGCTCAGAGTCCCAAAGAAAAGGAACCCAAAGAGGCCCACACCAAGACATAATTAAAATGACAAGGGTTAAAGACAAAGAGAATCTTAAAAGCTGTAAGAGAAAAGCAATTAGTTACCTACAAGGGAGTGCCCATATGACTGTCAGCTGATTTCTCAACAGAATCTTTGCAGGCCTTAAGGGAGTAGCAAGAAATATTCAAAGAGATGAATAGCAAGGACCTACAACCAAGATTACTCTATCCAGCAAAGCTATCATTTAGAATTGAAGGTCAGATAGAGAGCTTCAGAAACAAGGAAAAGTTAAAGGAGTTAATCACCACCAAACCAGTAATACATGAAATGTTGAAGAGTATTCTTTAAGAAGAGGAAGAGGAAGAGGAGGATAAGGAAGAGGAGGAGGAGGAGGAAGAGGGGGAAGAAGAAGAAAGATATAAACAAAATGGCAATAAATACTTATCTATCAACTACTGAATCTAAAAATCAAAATAAATGAACAAGGAATCTAATGAATAAAATAAACTGATGAATAAAACAGAACCAGAGGCATGGAAACATGAAACAGAGTGACGAATCACAGAGGGAAGGGAGGAATGGGAAGAGATTAACCAAAGAACTTATATGCATATATGCATTACCTATGGACACAGACAACAGGGGGGTGAAGGCCTAGGGCAGGGGCAGAACCTGGTGGAGGGGGGCAAGGGCTGGGGGGAGAAGGACATCTTTAATACTCTCAAGAATAAGTATTTTAAAATTTTTAAAAAGAAATATTGGCATTAAATGACACACTAAACCAAATGGACAAAATTGACATTTACAGAGCCTTTCATCCAAGAACATCAAATTATACATTCTTTTCCAGTACACATGGAACATTCTCAAAGAGAGACCATATGTTGGGTCACACAAGTAGCCTCAACAAATTCAAGACTGAAATTATATCAAGCATATTCTCCACGATGCCTTAAAAATTAGAAATCAACTGCAAAAAGGAAGTAAAGAAACCCACAAATATGTGGAGATTAAACAATATACTACTAAAAATGGACTGGATCAAAGAAGAAATAAAGGTAAGTCAAAAGATGTAGAGAGACAAGTGAGAATGACAATACAACATATCAAAACTTCTGGGATGCAGTGAAAGCAGTAGTCATAGGCCTGTCTCAAGAAACAAGAGAAATCCCAAGTAAACAACCTAGCTTCCAATTCTCTCTCTAAAAATCAATGGAGGGGACAAATCCTCAGGTGAGTATTAACAACAACAAAAACCTCCCCAAAAATAAAAGTTCAGGACTAGATGGTTTCATCAATGCATTCTACCAAACATTCAAAGAGATTTAAAACTTATCCTTCTCAAACTCTTCCAAAACATTGAAGAGGCAATACTTCCTAACACATCTCATTAGTATATTTTTATTTATTAAATTGATTTTGAGAGAGGGAGAGGGATAGAGAGGCATTGATGTGAGAGTGAAACATCGATCTGCTGCCTCCTGCATGCCACGCCTTCCACTGGGGATCAAACCTGCACCCTGGGCATGTGCCCAGACAGGGAATCAAACTGGCAACCTTTTGGTGCATGGGACGATACCCAACCAATTGAGCCACACTGGCTAGGGTCGTAAAACATTTAATGAGGCCAACATAAGCCTGATACCCAAACCTGGCAAGGATAATACACACAAAAAGAAAACAATGGATCACTATCTCTGATGAATACAGATGCAAAAACCCTAAAAAAAATACTCCCAAATTGAATACAACTATGCATCAAAAAAAAAAAAAATACATCACAATCAAGAGGGGGTTTATTCCAGGGGCACAAGGATGGTTCATTATACACAAATCAATCAATATAATACACCACATTAACAAAAGAAAAGATAAAAATCATGTGATCTTATCAATAGATGCAGAAAATGCATTTGATAAGATACAAAATCCATTTATGACTAAAACATTCAATAAAATAGGAATAGTAGGAAAGTACCTCAACATAATAAAGGCTATATATGATAAACCCTCAGCCAATATTATACTCAATGGCAAAAAACTGAAAGCTTTTCCTCTAAAATCAGGAACAAGACAAGGATGCCCACTCTTACCACTCTTATTCAACATAGTTCCAGAAGTCCTAGCCAGAGCAATAAGGCAAGAGAAATAAATAAAAGGCATCCAAATTGGGAACGCAGAAGTAAAAATGTCACTTTTTGCAGATGTCATGATTCTGTACACAGAAAACCCTAAAGACTTTACAAAAAAAAAAAAAACTATTAGAAACAATAAACAAATACAGTAAGTTGAAGGATACTAAATAAACGTAGAAAATGCCAATGCTGCCTTGGCTGGTATTTCCCAGTGGTTAGAGTGTCATCTGGAACACCAAAGGGTCTTTGGTTTGCTTTCTGATCAAGGGCACATATCTGGGTTGCAGGTTCAATCCCTAGGTCCAGTTAGGGTGTGTGCGGGAAACAACCAATCGATGTGTCTCTCTCACATCAATGTTCTCTCTCTCCCACTCTCTAAAAATCAATGGAAAAAATAACTTCAGGTGAGGAAAAATATAAAATCCAATGCCTTCCTATATACTAACAACAAAATGTTAGAAAAAGAAATGAAAAAAAATTCCCTTTGCAATTGCAACCAAAAGAATAAAGTACCTAGGAATAAACTTAACAAAGGACATGAAAGACCTATATACTAAAAACTACAAAGCATTATTAAAGAAGATTGAAAAATACAACAAAATGGAAAAATATCCCATGTTCATGGATTGGAAGAATCAACATAGTTAAAATGTCCATACTACCCAAAGCAATATACAGATTTAATGCAATCCCCATCAAAATCTCATCGGTTGTTCCATGCACCGATGTCATTTTTTAAAGGAATAGAACAAAACTCATCAAATTTGTATGGATTCACAAAAGATCCCGAATAGCCAAAGCAATCCTGAGACAAAAGAATGAAGCCAGAAGTATCACACTACCTGACTTTAAATTATACTACAGAGCTACGACAATTAAAACAACATGGTATTGGCAGAAAAACAGATACACGGATCAATGAAACAGAATTGAGAACCCAGATATAAAACCACATGTATATGGGCAGATAATTTCCAGCAAAGGAGCCAGAAACACACAATGGAGTAAAGAAAGCCTCTTCAATAAATGGTGCTGGGAAAATTGGAAAGCCACATGCAAAAGAATGAAACATTACAGTTTGTCAGCATGTACAAAAATTAATTCAAAATGGATCAAAGACCTAAATATAAGATCTGGAACAATAAATAACATAGAAGTAAACATAGGTACTAAACTTATGGACAGTGGTCATAGAGAACATTTTATAAACTTGACCCGAAAAGCAAGGGAAGTAAAGGCAAAAATAAATGAATGGGACTATATCAAACTAAAAAACTTCTGCACAACAAAAGAATCCGACAACAAAACCAAGAGACAGCCAACAGAATGGAAGATTATATTTGCAAACAAAAGCTCTGACAAAGAACAGCATGGATGGAACTGGAGAGCATTATGCTAAGTGAAATAAGCCAGTCAATGAAAGAAAAATACCACATGATCTCACTCATTTATGGATAATAAAGACTATTATAAACTGATGAACAAAAATAGATACAGAGGCAAAGCAGCATGGAACAGACTGTCAAACTATAGTGGGAAGGCCGGGGAGGGTTGGGGGGGTGGTAAGAGATCAACCGAAGGACTTGTATGCATGCATATAAGCATAACCAATGGACACAAGACAGCTCTGACAAAGGTTTAATATCCAAAATATGTAAAGAACTCATAAAACTCAACACCAAACAAACAATCCAATTAAAAGATGGGCAGAGGACCTGACCAGACACCTCTCCCAAGAAGACACATGAACAGCCAATAGACATATGAAAAGATGTTCAACCTCACTGACAATTAGGGATATGCAAATCAAAACTACACCTGTTAGAATGGCTATTATCAACAAGTAATAGCAAGTGTTGGAGAGGTGGTGGAGAAAGGGGAACCCTCATTCACTGCTGGTGGGAATGTAGACTGGTACAGCCACTATAGAAAACAGTGTGGTGATTCCTCAAATAATTAAGAATAGAGTTACCACCATAGGACCCAGCAATCCCTCTCCTGGGTATATATCCAAAAAACTCGAAAACATGTATTCACAAAGATTCTATCTAATAAAAGACAAAAAGGGTAATTAACCGTACCTCTGCTACGCTTCCCATTGGCTAATCAGGGCGATATGCAAATTAACTGCCAACAAAGATGGCAGCAAGCAGCCACGCAGCTGAAGCGAGCAGGAGGCTTGCTTGCTCCAGTGATGGAGGAAGCCAAGGTTCCCCGCCTGCCGCGGCCTGGCTCTGAGCTCCGGAAGCAACAATGTTTCAATTATAGAACCTAAACAAACCCCAGATACCTGTTTTCAGCCGGCCGCGGCCTCAGAGCTGGGAGCGCCAGTGACGGCAACAATGTTTCAATTACAGAAGGTAAATAAATCCCAGAATAAAAAAGAAAAAGAAAAAAAGGAGAGGCTGGGAGCTTCAGTTGCCCGCCAGCCTGAAAACGGCCCTCAGCCCCTCACCCAGACTGGCCAGGCACCCCAGTGGGGACCCCCCCTCATATTTTGACACTTGTAGTTGTACATGCCAAGGCAAATTTTAAAAATCTGACAGACCTCAGTGAATTATCCTATATAATAAAAGGCTAATATGCAAATTGACCAAATGGGGAAACGACTGGTTGCTATGATGAGCACTGACCACCAGGGGGCAGATGCTCAATGAAGGCGCTGTCCCCTGGTCGTCAGTGCGCTCCCACAGGGGGAGCACTGCTCAGCCAGAAGCCAGTCTCACTGCTGGCGAGTGCAGTGGTGGTGTCAGACCCTCTTCCACCTCTGCGGCAGCGCTAAGGAACAGCGAGCCAAGCGGTAAGGAGCAGTGAGCAGGTGGGTGGTAAGGAGCAAGGGGTCCTGGACTGAGAGAGGGATGTCTCACTGCCGGCTTAGGCCTGTGGGAAGTGTGCCTAAGCCAGCAGTCGGACATTCCCCCGAGGCGTCTCAGACTGCGAGAGGGCACAGGCCGGGCTGAGGGACACCCCCCCCACACCCGAGTGCACAAATTTTTGTGCACCGGGCCTCTAGTATATATATAAGTGTGTTGTGTGTGTGTGTGTATAACTCTATGTTCATTATTCATGGTGGCCAAGACATGGAGACAACCAAAAGGTCCTTTGGTAGAGGACTGGATAAAGAAGATGTGATACATATATACAATGAAATACTACTCAGCCATAAGATGAAATACTGCCATTTACAACAACAGGGATGGATCTTGAGAATATGCTAATGACATAAGTCAGTCAGAAAAAGCTAAGAACCATATGATTTCATTCATATGTGGGATATAAAACTGAAACTTGTGGACACAAACAGCAGTGTGGTAGTTGTCAGAGGGAAGAGGGGAGGCAAATGGGGGCGATGAATGGTGCCTAATATATGGTGATGGAAAATGACTTGACTTTGGATTGTGGGGGCACAATGCAATATGTAGATCTTGTGTCATAGAAATCTATACCTGAAACCACCCCAATAAATTTAATTTTTTAAAAAAAGGCTTTCTGCAGCCCTATTCATACTACTGACACACTGGATGAAACATGAATGCCCATCAACAGGAAAACTTGACTGGCAAATACAAGTGGATTCTGTATAGCTATTATAATCAATAAACTACAGTTTATATGTATTAATGTGGTAAGTCTTAAAATATGGAGAGAAAAAAACAAATTGCAGAGGAATACATAAAGTACGAAATCAATACTATATTGATTTATGGACACAATATAGTAAAAAAATGAGAAACCAGTACGAGAATGCTGTCAAGGTGGAAATTAAGTGGGGGAGTAGGATACACAGGAGGCTTCAATTAAAGTTATGGTATTTTATTTCTTAAGGTAGATTAATTTTCTATTTTTTAAATTCCTGAAATGTCTTCTAAAAAGATCATGTAGCTTCTTACCTTGTGTGGGCAAATTATTTTTCTTGTATTTCTCTAGCTGGGTTCCTGTAGAATTTTGACTCTTTTGAATTTGAACTGATGAATTCTACAGTAGGAGATAATTATATAATTGAATATAAAATTAGTGCTAGTCTACATATTAGTACAATGAATTAAACTAACAGAACTCAGCTTGCAATGAGAATGTTTTAAGTTTGTTCAATTACATTGTTTTCATTTATCACTAGAGACCAGAGTGAATACACACACACAGGCACACACATACACACACACACAGACACACACACACACACACACACACACACACACACACACACACCACCTTTGTAAATATATTCATTCCTCAAGTTAAGGGCATAACAGACAATGTAAAACAAAACAGTCTTCTGTGACTGTTACCAGGCTAGCCAGAGGAGAGAGTAGGAGCTCATGGTTACCCCATCAGCAAAACCCCCTTATCTCAGCCTCTCCAGTTAACATTTCCCTCACTGCCTTGCTCTAACTGAGCCCTAGGTCCCACTGAGATGAATGCTCACCACTGTCCCTTGTAGAGATGGAGGTTTCTCGCTCTCAGAGCTCACAACCCTAGACTTAGAGGTAGTAGGTGTCCTCCTTGCTCCCCATCACTGCTTCCAACCAAATTTCTTTCTCTCCTCCCTACCCACCCCCACCAAGCTCTGAGTCTCATGGCTGTGTACTCACCCCACCATGTACCCCTCCTTGCCTTTTCTGACCTACTCTCCCTCCAATCTCAGCCATGCACTCCCATGGGCAAACTCTAGAAGTAGTCATTATCACTATTTGCAATGATCAATAACTGTTCAATTTCAAAGCATTTGAATCCAGAATGTGAGGTATTCTACAAAATAACTAGCCTGGTCTATTAAAAAAGCCAATGCCATTTAGTGTTCAAGTATATATATGGGTGATATGCCATGATTTCTACAACTACCTTTATATGGTCCAGCAAAAAACACAATATGCAAACCTTAATAGTGGTTCAATCTAGGTGAGTAGTCAGGTGTTCATGGGACTGTGTTTTCAAATTCCTCTATCTGGGAAACTTTCATACTGAAATGTTTGAGGAAGAAGGGAGAATTCCACTTCCTGACTACAGCCTACAGCAGTGATGGTGAGCCTTTTGAGCTCGGTGTGTCAGCATTTTGAAAAACCCTAACTTAACTCTGGTGCCGTATCACATACAGAAATTTTTTTATATTTGCAACCATAGTAAAACAAAGATTTATATTTTTGATATTTATTTTATATATTTAAATGCCATTTAACAAAGAAAAATCAACCAAAAAAATGAGTTCGCGTGTCACCTCTGACACGCGTGTCATAGGTTCGCCATCACTGGCCTACAGGGTCCTACAAGTCATTGATCCATGTATTCAATGTCCCTCACAACCTGGTAGCGTATGCCCTTCTTAAGCAGGTTCATGGGTCACTGCATACTGTTAACTTCTAAGCCCCTCTCTCTGCTTTGTGGTATTCCCCCTGATGACCACACCTCTCCTAAAACATAACTTTCCACCAACTGACACCCAAAAAAACACACAAACAAACAAGAAAAAAATAATGCAAGCCATTCTCACTGGAAACAATGATCTCTAACATACATGGGCCCCCAATGCAGCCCAGGACTCAGACTATACTTCCCAGTCCCTTGGCTTTCCTCTCTCTTAGACAACTATTTTACACTTTCTCCCATGTTCTCTGCCCTCACCCTCAGCAGAATATCATGCTTCCCACTTTACTGAGAAAGTTAAAGCATCAAAAGGGAACTTCCTACCAAGTGGCACCAGACACCTAGCCCTAGGTCCAGACCTTAGACCTTCTGTTATTGAAGTCGAACTGCCCCTGCTCCTGGCCAAACCCAGCCCCTCCATTCACTCATTCCCTAAAGCCCATGTCCCCTTACTTATGATCACTGCATCATTTCCCTCTCTACTGAAACCAACTCTACCAATATACAAACACCTGTTAATTTCCCGTCTTAAAAACAAAACAATTTCCCCTACAGCCACTACCCCGTTTTTACATTTGCTGCAAAACTTTTCCACACGGATCTCATATTCTGTCTGAAACTTCTCCCCATTCTCTCTTATCCAGTCAGGCTTTTATCTCTGACACATCTCTACTTGGTAAATCCAAGGACCAACCTTCAGTCCTCAATTTACTGAGCAGCAGCCTTTGATGCCTGTAGGCCACACTGTACCCCTTGAGGGCCTTTCTCAACTTGGCTCTCAGAACACCACATGGACCTCCTTTCCTTCCTATTCCATGGTTATTTGTCCTCCTTGCCCCCCAGCTTCTTACTCTGCTCAGTATTTGGACCTCTTCACTTTCAGCCTCAGTCATCTCAGCCTAAGGCTTTACCATACATTCTGATGACCCCAAACTTCTACCTCCAACCTGACTTCTCCTGATATATGCATAACTGTCTAGTAAACATTTTTACCTGATGCTCATTGGCATTTCAAACTCACCTTGTCTGCACCTGAGCAATATGTGTTGTCTTCTTATGGACTTTAATAACAAATTGAAATTCTTATATTAAGCAAAAAAACTACACTAAATGGGGAAGCCATTCCTGACTACTTTCTTGCTGCCACACCCCATATACAGTTCATCAATAAATCCCATCCACTCCTCAACCCCTCCAATGCCACTCCCCCAGTCTAAGCCACTATCATCTCATCTCTAGTCTGAATTACTGCAATAGTCCACCTTGATGTTCCTGACTGGGCCCAGTTTGCCACCCCCTCGGTCTATTCTTAAGTCTACAGTAAAGTGAGCTAAGTGTTGGGGAACTCAGAGATGCAATATGGCTCCAGCAGCAAAGGCCTCTGGGAACCCTAGCTGGTTTGGCTCAGCAGATAGAGCGTCGGCCTGCGGACTGAAGGGTCCCAGGTTCGATTCCGGTCAAGGGCATGTACCTGGGTTGCGGGCACATCCCCAGTAGGGGACGTGCAAGAGGCAGCTGAATCGATGTTTCTCTCTCATCGATGTTTCTAACTCGCTATCCCTCTCCCTCTCCCTTCCTCTCTGTAAAAAAAATCAATAAAAATACATTTAAAAAAAAAAAAGCCTCTGGTAAATGTTGGACTCTATTTAACCCTCAGTAGCCTGAGGCTTGGCTGACTACCCAGAAAGCCAAATGCCATCCAAAGATAAACATCATGTCCCCAGGAAGGAGGTTAATGAATGTATAGAGTGTGATAACTGCCTGATGTTATTATGTTAACTTAAAAACACATTGTTCTTGCTGGTGGTCTATGCAACTACCCACCATATGGTTTTACTTTTAATCCCCTATAAAAAAAAAAAAGAGAGAGAACCTGTCCTAGAAGGAAGTGGATTCTTCCAGGCAGGCCACCACTGGGAGCAGCTACCTTACCCATGTATGTAAGTTTCTATTAAAGCTCTTATGATTTTGAATAAGGTTACCTGTCAGTTCTTTAGAATCAATCCTGAATTTAGATTTTTGGTGCTTTCCCCAAACACTAAGATAAAGGGTTAGGCCACCCCTTCAATCAAAGCCCTGCAAGAGCTCCCATTGCACTCAGGGAAAAAGCCCGAGTGTTTACAGAACCTATTAAGGCCTAATGAAATCTGCACCCACCACCCTTCGTCATATCTCTGGTTTCATCCCCTACTATTCTCCCCACTTTCTCTGCTCCAGCTTTACAGTAAGTGCTCACTTAACATCTTTGATATGTTCTGTGACTTTAAGTGAAATGACGTATAATGAGAACAATTTTATCAGGCTGATTGATATAAGTAAGAGTTAAGTTCCTACAGCATCAATCTTATAATGAAATGACACTATTCGAGGACCTGCAGTACCAGTCTTTGGCATTGCTCAACCTCAGGCCCTCCAAGCAGACAGTCTCCAGGTCCAGGTCTCCTGTGCCTGCTCTGCTTCTCACCCAGGTCCCTCTTCAGCCATTATTCAAATGTTGCTTTCTCTGTAAGGCCTTCCTTGGCCATCCTACATATAACTGCAACACCCCATACAGTTATTCCCTCTCCTTGCTTTTTCTCCTTCATTTCCACCACTATGTCACATACCATATATTTTATTTATCTATCTTATTTATAGTCTTTCTCCTGCCACTAGAATATTAAGTTTCAAGAGGGCAAGGACATTTGCCTGTTTTGTTCATTGCTTTATCTGCAGTGCCTAAAAGCAGTGCCTGAAAAACCAGAGTTGTAAACAGAGATAAATGAAACACCAATAACTTGATTTAAAAGGGTCACGCGCATGTGACTCTCTGCAAACACTTCCCTTGGCCTGTTTTAACTGACACTGTCTGCCTACTGCTTATAATAATCCCCTTATAAGAATTATACAAATGAATTTGAAAACTATCTCTATAGCAATGCTCAAAATTATTTTTTTAATTATGGTAAAATATATATGGCATAATATTTACTATCTTTTTGTTGTTGTTAATCCTCATCGGAGGATATTTTTTCCATTGATTTTTAGAGAATGGAAGGGAGGCAGAAGGGGGAGAGAAAGAAAGAAAGGGGAGATAGAGAGAAATATCAATATGAGAGAGACACATCCATTGGTTGCCTCCCACAAGTGCCCTGACTGGGGCCTGGGATCAAACCTGAAATCCAGGTACACGCCTTTGACCGGGAATTGAACCCTCGACCCTTTGGTGCACGGGACAATGCTCCAGCCACTGAGACACACCAGACAGGGCGATAGTTACCATCTTAACCATGTTAAAGTGCACAGGTCAGTGGTATTAAGTACATTCACACTGTCTTGCAACCATCACCACCATTCATTCACAGAACTCTCTTCAACTTGCAAAACTGAAACGCTGTTTCTATTAAACACTAACCCCTCACTCTCTCCTCCCAGCAGCCCTGGAAACTGCCCTTGTGCTTTCTGTCGGTAGGAATCTGACTGCTCAAATATTTAACATCTCCCCCTAACTTGACAAGGCTGACTGGTCTCCAAACCTACCATGGACCCCTCTTTCTTCATGGTAGTCCTGCACTGACCCATCTTGATGCTGCCCTCAGCGGCTTCCACTTTCTTCCAAGCATCGAGTCGGAATCTCTCCATCACTTTTATTTCTTCCCGGAGGTCTGTGTTCTCTTTGACCAACATTTCTATCTGGCTTCTAAGACGGCCATGTGTACTTGACCATTTTGCTTCCTTTCTTTTCAAATCTTCCTGTAAATCTGTTACCTGCTGTTTCAAAGCCTGCCAACCCCCAACCCCCCAAAAAAAGCATTAGTAGAATTAAAACAATGCAACAGAAGAAAAAATACAGACTAGCTAACCTAGTACAGAGAACAGAAAAGAGAAGGCTCAGTTAATCACATTTCAATAAAACTGGGATTTTCAGGAAAGGGAATAGGGGTTCAGGCTAGAGCCTCACTTCATACCATCAGCAAAATTAATTCCAGGAATCAGGAGGAGGCGGCAGACAACACTTAAGAGTTCACTGAAATAATGTGGCCTTGAGATAATAAAGATACTAATTGAGTCCTTGGCTGGTTTGGGTCAGTGGATAGAGCGTCGGCCTAGACAGACTGAATGGTCCCGGGTTTGATTCCGGTCAAGGGCACATGCCCAGGTTACGGGCTCAATCCCTAGTAGGGGGCATGCAGGAGGCAGCCGACTGATGATTCTCTCTCATCATTGATGTTTCTAACTTTCTCCCATTCTCCCCTCCTCTCTAAAATCAATAAAAATATATTTTTTAAAAAGATATTAATTGAAATAGAAGAGATAAACGGGGATTATCTGTTGAAGAAAAAATAAATAGGAATTAATTACTAACTGAAGGAAGATAGATGAGGTAAAGGGAAGAATAAAAGATTCAAATTCAAAACTACCAATACTGAAAACTGATCCTATTGGGAATTTATAAGAAACAGGTTTTAAGAAAATGAGTTGTTTTAGATGGACTAAATGATGTAAGTGAAGAAACTCCTGGAAATGTCTAGAAGCTATCTGCAACTGTATAAAGAGAAATAAAGATCAACATCAGAACTAAGGAGAGAGAGTCAGCTAGCTACATGGAATATGTAGGTGCAACTCATAGGAAGTGACTTGAAGCTGAGGAAAGGAGTATGGACAGAAGCAGGAAGCATTCCCTACCGCCCACCTGAGAACCTGTTCAGATATGAGACTGAAGGCAGTGAGAATCCTAACTCACTAACACACACCTCATTAACACACACGGACAATCTGACATCCATCCATGCTCATATAAACTTCACAACAGCCAATAAAGTGCTGCTCCAGTGAATACATGAATGATAAGAAAATGAAACAGCCTATTGCTGACATGAAGAAAGTTATAGTGGTCTGGATAGAAGATCAAACCAGCCACAACATTCCCTCAAAGCCTAATCCAAGCAAGACTCTTAACTCTTCAATTCTGTGAAGGCTGAGAGAGGTGAGGAAGCTTAGAAGAAAAGTCTGAAGCTACGAGAGGTTGGTTCATGAAGTTGAAGGAAATAAGCCATGTCCATAACATAAAAGTTCAAGGTGAAGTAGCAAGTGCTGATCTAGAAGCCGCAGCAAGTTATCCAGAAGATCTAGCTAAGATAATTAATGAAGGTGGTTACACTCAATAACAGATTTTCAATGTAGACAAAACAGCCTTATATTGGAAGAAAATGCCATCTAGACTTTCATAGCTAGCGAGGAGAAGTCAATGCCCAGCTTCAAACCTTCCAAGGACAGGCTGACTCTCGTTAGGGGCTAATGCAGCTGGTGACTTTAAGTTGAAACCACTGTCCACTTACCATTCTGATAATCCTAAGGCCCTTAACAATTATGCAAAATCTACTCTGCCTGTGCTCTATAAATGGAACAATAAAGTCTGGATGACAGCATATCTGTTTACAACATAGTTTACCAATTATTTTAAGCCCACTGTTGAGACTACTGTTCAGATAAAAAGATTCTTTTCAAAACATTACTGTTCATTGACAATGCATTTGGTCACCCAAGAGCTCTGATGGAGATGTACAAGAGTAATGTTGTTTTCATGCCTGCTAACAACATCCATTCTGCAGCCCCTGGATCAAGGAGTAATTTTGACTTTCAAGTCTTACTAATTAAGAAACACATTTCATAAGGCTATAGCTGCCATAGATAGTGATTCCTCTGATGGGTCTAGGCCAGTGGTCGGCAAACTGCGGCTCGTGAGCCACATGCAGCTCTTTGGCCCCTTGAGTGTGGCTCTTCCACAAAATACCACGTGCGGGCACGCACGTACAGTGCGATTGAAACTTTGTGGCCCATACGCAGAAGTCGGTATTTTGTGGAAGAGCCACACTCAAGGGGCCAAAGAGCCGCATGTGGCTCGCGAGCTGCAGTTTGCCGACCACTGGTCTAGGCAAACTATAAATTGAAAACCTCCTAGAAAGGATTCACCTTTCTAAATGCCATTACGAACATTCATGATTCATGGGAAGAGATCAAAACATTAACAAGAGTTTGGAAGAAATTGATTCCAACCCTCATGGATGATTTTGAGGAGGTCAAGACTTCAGTGGAGGAAGTAACTGTAGATATGAAAATAGCAAGAGAACTAGAATTAGAAGTGGAGCCTAGATGTGACTGAATTGCTACAAATTCATGGTAAAACTTTAACAGATGAGGAGCAAAGAGAGTAGTTTCTTGAGATGGAATCTACTCTTGGTGAAGAAGCTGTGAAAATGTTAAAATTGCCTAGCTGGTTTGGCTCAGTGGATAGAGCGTCGGCCTGAGAACTGGAGGGTCCCGGGTTCGATTCCAGTCAAGGGCACATACCCGGGTTGTGGGCTCAATCCCCAGGTGGGGACTTGCAGGAGGCAGGCGATCCATGATTCTCTCTGATCATGGATGTTTCTCATGGATGTTTCTATCTCTCTCTCCCTCTTCCTTCCTCTCTGAAATCAATAAAAATATATTTAAAAAAAAAAAAAGAAAATGTTAAAATGACAACAAAGGATTTAGAATATTATATCAACTTAGTTGATAAAGCAGTGACAGGGTTTGAAAGAATGGATTTCAATTTTGAAAGAAGTTTTACTGTGGGTAAAATGCTATCAAACAGCATCGCATGCTAAAGGTAAATCATTTGTGAAAGAATCAGTCAACACAGCAAACTTCATTGTTGTCTTATTTTAAGCAATTGCCACAGCCACCTCAAACTCCAGCAACCACCACACTGATCAGTCAGCAGCCATAAACACTGAGGCAAGAAGTTCTACCAGCAAAAAGATAATGGTTCACCGAAGGCTGGTTAGCATTTGGGGCAATAATGCTATTCTCTAATTAAGGTATTACATAGTTTTTTAGACATAATGCTAGACTATAGTATAGTGTAAACATAACTTTTATATGCAAAGGAAAACCAAAATATTCATGGGATTTGCAATATTCACTTTATCGAGGTGGTCTAGAACCAAATCCACATTATCTCTGAATACGTTTATACCATCTCTTTAATCTTTTAATGACTTAATAAGTGAAAGCATATCAATAAATATATATTTGTTTTTGATTTAAGTATATACCTGTTTTTAAAGTATGTAACTGCATTGTAGAGGCAGAAAGGATAAATATGGGAAACTATGAATGAGCCATAGTTTAAGAAAAACAAGGAACTGTACCCACAACCAAAAGAAATAATGAACACCCATGGTTACACACAATATCAAGTCTTTTGAAAAGGGTCCAATACTTAAATCAACACTAACAAAGCAGAAAGAGAGTTCAAAAAAATGTTGCAAAATTATGAAATTGTCTAATGTCTTAAAGAAGAAAGCTAACTCACCAACTCTCCAGGAAATGAGGCCTCTACATCAACACTGTCCAGAACTTTCTGTAATGATAGATGTGTCCTGGACCTGCACTGTCCAATGTGATAGCTACCAGTCACATAACAGCTACTGAGCACTTGAAATGTGGCTAATGTCACTGAAAAACTGAATTTTTAGTTTTATTGAAAAACTGAATTTTTCGTTTTATTTAATTTCATTTAACTTAAACTTAAATAGCCACATGTAGCTAATGACTAGCAGACTGGAAAGAACAGGCTTAGAGAATAAGAGGATAAATTGTTTGCAGGAAAGGCACCAGGTCATAATAAAGTAAAAACTATGTGTTATTCTCATCAAAGTAAGTAGAACTAAAATAAAGCTCATTTGCTATGGTTTGAATCACACTGGAAGAAGAAATCTTAGCTATGACAGAGGGGAAAGTGGGGGGAATCAAGTTTATAATCTTGGGTGGTCTAAGAAGGGCGGTGGTGTTATTTTCCTTATGGGTCTCTTAAGATTTTTATAACATAGCAAGCTATCCAAGTATCACTCTACTCCTGGGAAACTCAGGAACAGTAAATATGAAATGACAAACCCATTATGCAGATATTTTAGAATAGATTATGGTTTTAAATTTAGTGAAAAATTTTCTGATAGCTGAATTTGATTTTAACTACTGTTTAAAGTATTTGAACTGGCCCAGGCCTGAAAGCTCAATTGGTTAGGGTGTCGTCCCAATATGCCAAGGTGGAAGGTTCAATCTCTGGTCAGGGCACATACAAGAGGCAACCAATGAATGCCTAAATAAGTGGAACAACAACTTGATATATGTCTCTCTCTCAAATTAGTAAATTAAAAATATTTTAATAAAGTATTTTGAAGTATTCACAAAACGTCATGATAAATTTGTATTATTATAGATTATAAAAATAATCTATAATCTAGATTATAGATTTTTAAAAGAAATTCAAATAAGTTTAATATCAATTTTTAATCTAAAGAGCAAAAAAAATCTATAATAAAAGAATAATATGCGCCGAAGCCGGTTTGGCTCAGTGGATAGAGCGTCGGCCTGCGGACTGAAAGGTCCCAGGTTCGATTCCGGTCAAGGGCATGTACCTGGGTTGCGGGCACATCCCCAGTGGGGGATGTGCAGAAGGCAGCTGATCGATGTTTCTCTCTCATCGATGTTTCTAACTCTCTATCTCTCTCCCTTCTTCTCTGTAAAAAATCAATAAAATATATTTTTTAAAAAAAAGAATAATATGCTAATTAGACCAGACAGCCGAACGATCTTCCAGACGTCATTCCGGACGTCCTCCCAGACGAAGCAGTGGCGGTAGGGGCCAAGGCAGAGGCGGCTAGGGGCGATCAGGCAGGCAGGTGAGCAGTTAGGGGCGATCAGGCAGGCAGAGTGGTTAGGGGCGATCAAAAAAAGGGGACATATGTAATACTTACAACAATAAAGAATTATATATCTATAATAATAAAAGCGTAATATGCTAATTAGACTGGACAGCCAAACAACCTTCCAAACATCATTCCAGACGAAGCTACAGTGGCGGGGGCCGAGGCAGAGGCAGCTAGGAGCGATCAGGCAGGCAGGCAGAGTGGTTAGGGGTGATCAGGCAGGCAGGCAGAGTGGTTAGGGGCGATCAGGCAGGCAGGCAGGCGAGCAGTTAGGAGCCAGCAGTCCCAGATTGCAAGAGGGTGCAGGCCAGGCTGAGGGACCCCCCCGCCCCCGCACGAATTTTGTGCACCGTACCTCTAGTATAATAATAATAATAAATAAAATATGGACATGGAAGATGAGTTTGCACTTTATGCATAAGCAAGAGATAGACATTTAAATTTTTTCTCTTGGTAAATTAAGTTTTTCTTTTAATGAAGTCCAATATATCCATTTTTTTCTTTTATACTTATTTCTTTGTCTTCTCTTGGAAGTCTTTGCCTATGCCACTGTCATGAATATATTCACTTCCATTATTTTTCTATAGTTTAGCTAGAAGTACATTAGTTCTTTTTAAGTACTACATTCCTCTGATCATGTCCATTTCTAACTTTGAAATGAAAAGGACTGATAATTTGGCCTATCAGTTTATAAGTTTTAAAATTAAACACCTATTCAGTATATAGGCCTTAAATTATTAAAAATGAACAAAACTTAACAGTATTTGTTGTGTGGTAAGTCAAACAAATTAACACAACATTACAACAGTGAACTTCCAACTCCTGGCTTATTAATTCATTCATGTCATTTGTGTACTTTCTTTTTGTTTGGAAACCTTTAATAAGAGAATATTTTACTCTTTAAAAGCCACACTACAAAAAAAGTTCCTAATGCAGTGTCTCAGATAGATAATTTGTTGAGTCAATAGATGACTAATAAATTGATACCCAATATCTCTCTGACATATCAAATAATCCTAAGAGTCTTACAAAACTGAAATCTTTACTAATTTATATGAGTATATAAAGTATTGGTATACCTGTATTTCTTCACGTTCCTTTTTATCTGGAAAAGTTCTTGCAACTGTAGTATACTTTTCAAAAACTTTGCGTTTATTTTGTAGCTTCCTCATTTCCTCCTTTTTAAACTCTTTTATTCGAGTCAATTCATTTGCTTTCTGTTGTTCAAAGTCTGTGATTTCTTTCCTAAAATGATCAAACCATGTTATTTAAGGAGATTATCTAAAGGGACCAACCATCTCAGTAAATATAATAATCCACATGTGGCACCAAAATGAAACACCAGGAACAGCCTGGTAATGAGGAGCCGGAATCTTGGTGAATCCATTTTCAATCCATAGCACCCTTCCAACAAGCACCTACTGGGCACCTGCTATCAATCAAGTACACTGGAGGAACCACAGTGGAATAACTAAACATCCTTACTCCTGTGAAACCTCTTATATCAGATAGGAGAGACAGAAAATAATAGAATAAGTAAGTAAAATATATGGAACACTAGAGGCCTGGGACACGAAATTCGTCACAGGTATGGTCCCTAGGCCTGGCCTGCAATCAGGGCCATCTTCCCCGGCTGCCAGCAGCCTGCCCCGCTCCCCACTGCCATCCACCTCCGGTTCCCTGTTCACCATTGGGAGATCAGAGCCTGCCGGCCAGGAGGAGGGACCGAGAGGTTGGCCGTTCCCGCCCGCTCACCAGCCCCGTACACCGCCGCCAGTCACCCTCTGTGTATGGGGCGACTGGCGGGGCTGGGGCCTTGGCCTGGCGCCACCCACATCTGCCGCCACCCATCCCTGGTTCCCCGTTCGCCATTGGGTGATCGGAGCCTGTTGGCCGGGGGAAGGGACCAAGAGGTTGGCCGCTAGACCCCAATCGGGCGATCGGGGCCTGCGGGCTGGAGGCAGCTCCTGCATTAAGCATCTGCCCCCTGGTGGTCAGTGTGCATTATAGCCACCGGTTGTTCCGCCGTTCAGTCGATTTGCATATTACCCTTTTATTATATAGGACTAGAGGCATGAAATTCATGCACAGGGGGGCGGTGTTCCTCAGCCCGGCCTGCACCCTCTCCAATCTGGGACCTCTCGGGGGATATCCGACTGCCGGTTTAGGCCTGATCCCGCAGTTGGACATCCCTCTCACAATCCGGGACCGCTGGCTCCTAACCACTCGCCTGCCTGCCTGCCTGATTGCCACTAACCACTTCTGCTTGCCAGCCTGATCGCTCCCTAACCGCTCTCCTGCCGGCCTGATCGCCCCCAACTGCCCTTCCCTGCCAGCCTGATCACTCCCAACTGCCCTACCCTGCCAGCCCGATCGCCCACAACTGCCCTCCCCGCCGGCCTGATCACCCACAACTGCCCTCCCCTGCCGCGACCCGCCTCCTCCGCCTCCTCCGCGCGAGGCGGCAGAGACGTCGGGACCAGCCTCCTCCATGCCACGCAGTGCCGCGGGACCCCCAGGCCTCACAGCGCGGAGCAGCCACCAGGCCCTGCCTCCGCTGTGCGCGTGGCCATCTTGTGACGACGTGAGGGCATAACGCCGCCTAGGCTATTATTAGTATAGATTAGAAGTGGCAAGGAAAAAAAATAAGCAAGGAATGAGGTTAGATAATATCAGGGTAGGAGATTAAAATTATAGATGGGGTCATCTTGCTGAGATAATATTTGAAGTAAAACCTAAAGAAAGTGAGAATACCTATGAGGTTATTTGGACAAAGCAGTTCAAACAGAGGGAACACCACATGCAAAAACCCTGAGGTAGGAATATGCCTGATGTGTTCAAAAAACAGCTAAGCTGCCAATGTGGCTAAAACAGTGAGCAGGAGACAGGAAAAAAAAGGGGGGGGGGCGATTAACTAGGTTCTTACAGACCACTTGAGAACTTTGGTATTTAGCTGAGAAGAATGTTGATTTAGCTAAGGGACTGCCACAGCCCAGTTTCATTGTTCATGCTGTGTTAAGAGCATAGGAAGAGTGATATCAGCAAGAGAGTGGAATAGGAGGTCTCTGGCTCACATCCCTCCACATGAACAACAATCCAACAGCCATTCATGAGCATAAGTGATTTTGTAGAAGCTCTAGGATTCAGATAGGAGGTTGGGAAAACCTGGTGAAGCTGTAAGATCAAGGACAGCCACTGAGAGAAGGCAAGCCCATACCCCAGTGGAAGACTTGCAAAAAACATGGTCCTGGCTGCAGAATGAAAACAGCCTAGATCCCCTATAGACTCAGCCCCAGCTCCATCCGCCAAAGGACTTGTGAAGAGCAACACCCATCTGTGCCTCTGATAACAGGCCCACACATCTCAGTCCCAATTACAGATCCTAAAACAACACTGTTACCTGGCCCCAGACTGCTATACTGTAGTTGCAGACAGTTCTGCTCACCCAGAGACCCAACAGAAAGATGCACAGGAACCTGGGAGGAGCCACACTCATCCTTACCCCTGGCAACATATCCCCTGCCTGCAGATTCAACAGTGGACCCAGAAGTAGCCCCATGACCTAGCTCCAGCCCCGATTGACTATGGATCCAAAAGCAATCCTGTCCAACCAGGGATCTAGCATGAACCATATCCATCTGCACCCCTGGTCACAGACCTGCCAACAATAGACCCCACAGGTTACCCAGAAGCAGCCACCTGATTTGGCTACAACTCCACTCAACTGTGATTCTGGAAGCAGACTCATCAGGGGTCTAGCAGAAGGTAAAGATCTGCCAAAACCAAGTACTAAAAACAGGAAGGGACATTTGCTCTTTCAAATGCAAAGACATCAAGAAAAGGTTACATGGATCATGAAGAATGAGGTCAACATGACATCACCAAAAGAAACTAATAAGGCTCAAGAAACTGGTCCAAAAGAAATAGAGATCTACAAAGAATTCAAAATAATTGTTTTAAGGAAGCTCAGCAAGCTACATTAGAACACAGATAAATAACCCAACAGAATCAGGAAAACAATACATGAAACAAAACAAGAAGTTCAACAAGAAGAAATTGTATAAAAGTACCAAACAGAAATTGTCAAGCTGAGAAGACAATGGATGAAGTAAAAAAAAAAAAAGTAATAGAAACTTTCAACAGCAGACTCAATCAAGCAGAAGAAAGAATCTCTGAACTGGGAGACAGATATTTGGAAGTTATAGTCAGAGAAGAAAGGAGAATATAACCAAGGACATAAAGAAGAGGTCACATCAAGACTGGTAGGAAGTGTGGAGTAAAGTGGGATGGCTGGGCACCTAACAGGCAGCAGCTGAAGTTCTGGAGAGAGACCTCACATGGGGGGAAAGGCGATTTCCCCTGAGAAGTCTGGGGTTTAAACCCCAAGCTGGGCTCCCCAGTCCAGAGTAACTGAACCGGGAAAGATGCCCACATAACATCTTGCTGTGAAAACACTTCAGGTTCTATATGGGAGGAAGAGAGGGCAAAAATATGCAGGCACCCTCTTAAAGGGCCAACAAAATAAATTTCATTTGCAGCCACTCAACTTGGGCTCCAGCAGAGGGTGGGCAGAGTGAACTAAAGCTGTGTGAGGAGAGTCTGGGGTTGGTGGCTCTGGGAAGAGAGCTGAGAGGACAGCCGCCAGATCCCTGTGCTGAGTTATATCCCCATTATGCAGAAACCAGCTTTCACAGGCAGAGCTTACTCATCAATGCAACTTTAGTCTGGTGGGGAGTGGGAAAGCAATTGTCCCACCCATTAGAAACCCTCTCACCCCACCCTATGGAGTTTACATGCTGCTAAGCTCTATAGCCTGAGACTCACTAAGTGACTGACACTAATAATCAACAAGAGCAAAAGCTGATCTCTGGGTGCTTCAAGTCTTTGCATGACCTGCTTCTGGAGCTGGAGCTAGAAAAAGCAGACTTTGGCGCACAGCTTGGACCTTTCCACATGCATCTAGATTGCTGACAGCTCCGAAAAAGATTTTCAGGGCCAGTCACAAACACCATCTGGCCTACACCAGAAACCCTCCGAAAAGGCCCAAAACCAATAAACCCAGTGGCCAGCTTTATTAGAGCAGGATCTAATAAGCTTCACAAGCAGTATATCAAAAGGGAGATATTGGCAGGCTCCAAACCCTGCTGAGGTTAAGTCTGCTGTGTGACAAGCACTGACACAGCACCCTGCACGCTATTAGGTTAAGCCTTACTGTCATCCAGCCTGAGGGGCAAGCCCATGCACACATGAGACAAAAGTAATTAACACTCAATTACAACTGGAGGGCAAACACAATGTGCACAAGGGACATTAGAGCACCCAGGTCAGGTAATCAGAGAGACTGCACCACTGGGTCCCACAGGTCAACTACTACATAAAGCCACCTAACCAAGACTGGGAGCCATACCAGATCTATCTACTAATACATAGAAACAAACTCAAATAGGGAGCCAAAATGAAGAGGAAAAAAAAAACAATAACCCTCAAATGAAAGAATAAGAGAACTCTCCAGAAGAAGAGATAAATGAAACAGAGATTAGAAATTTGTCTGATATAGAGTTCAGAATAATGATGGTAAAAATGCTCAACAGCATGAGAAAAGATATAGTAACTATGAAAACAGAAATAAAGAATGACATAGCACAAATAAAGAAGACATTGGGGAATACACAGATTAGGGGAAACTGTGGATTGAATCAGTGAATTAGAAGACAGGGTTGAAAAAAATCACTCAATCAGAGAACCAAAAAGAAAAAACAATTTAAAAACAGGAGGACAGCTTAAGGGAGCTGTGGGACAACGTGAAACGTAACAATATTCGAATATCAGGTATGCCAGAAGATGTTTCTTTCCCACTCCCTTCCTCTCTGAAATCAATAAAGATACATTTAAAAAAAAATTTTAAAGAGCAAATGTCCCTTCCTGTTTTTAGTACCCAGAGACCCAACAGAAAGATGCACAGGAACCTGGGAGGAGCCACACTCATCCTTACCCCTGGCAACATATCCCCTGCCTGCAGATTCAACAGATTTAAAAATTTTTTTAAATCCAAGAGGAAGGAACACTTCCAAGCTCTTTATATGAGGCCAACATTATCCTAATTCCAAAACCAGATAAAGACACTACAAAGAAAGAATTACAGGCCAATAACCCAGATGAACATAGATGCTAAAATCCTCAACAAAGTATTAGCAAATCAGATCCAGCTATATATTAAAAAGATCAGCCCTAGCCGATTTGGCTCAGTATCTAAAGCATCGGCCTGCTGACTAAAGGGTCCCAGGTTCATTCCAGTCAAGTACCTTGGTTGCAGGCTCCTCCCTGGCCCGGGTCCTGGTTAGGGATCGTGTAGGAGGCCACCAATCGATGTGTTTCTCTCACATCAATGTTTCTCTCTGTCTCTCTCTCTTCTACTCTCCCTAAATAACAATGAAAAAATATCCTCGGATGAGGAGTAACAAAGAAAAAAAAAAGTACATACACACACACACACACACACACACACACACAGATAACATATGTATGTTATCTATGTATGTGTGTGTGTGTATACATATATATACACACACATTAAAAAGATCATACACCATGACCAAGTGGGATTGATTCCAGCGATGCAAGGCTGGTACAATATTCACAAATCAATAAACATGATACATCACATAAACAAACTGAAAGACAAAAATCGCATGATCATATCAATAGACACAGAAAACACACTTGACAAAATCCAACCCCATTTCTGATAAAAACTCTCAGCAAAGTTGGAATAGAGGGAACATATCTCACCATGATAAAGGCCATATATGACAAACCTACAGCAAACATCATACTTAATGGGCAAAAACTAAAACCTTTTCTCCTAAATACAGGAACAAGACAGGGATGTCCACTTTCACCACTCTTATTCACACAGTACTGGAAGTCCTAGCACAGCGATCAGACAAGAAGAAGAAATAAAAGGCATCTAGCCCTAGCAGGTTTGGCTCAGTGGATAGAGTGTCAGCCTGCGGACTAAAGGGTCCTGGGTTCAATTCTGGTCAAGGGCACATGCCTGGGTTGCGAGCTTGATCCCCAGTAGGGGTCTTGCAGGATGCAGCCAATCAATGATTCACTCTCATCATTGATGTTTCTATGTCTCTATCCCTCTCCCTTCCTCTCCAAAATCAATAAAAATATATTAAAAACAAAAAAGGCATCCAAATTGGAAAGGAGGAAGTAAAATGCTCATTATTGGCAGATGACATGATATTGTACACAGAAAACCCTAAAAACTCCACCAAAAAACTTTTGGATTTAATAAATGAATTTGGCAATGTAGCAAGATACAAAATCAACACCCAAAAATCGACGGCTTTTTTATACACCAATAATTAATTCTCAGAAAGAGAAACTAAACAAACAATCCCACTTACCATTGAAACAAAAAAATTAAGATGCTTAGGAATAAACCTAACCAAGGAGGTAAAAGACTTGTACTTGGAAAACTACAGAATGTTGACTAAAGTGATAGAAAAAGATATAAACAATTGGAAGAATATACCATATTCATGGATTGATAGAATCCACGTCAAATGTCCATACTACCCAAGGCAATCTACTACAGCAGGGGTCCTCAAACTACGGCCCGCGGGCCACATGCAAATACAAATATTGTATTTGTTCCCGTTTTGTTTTTTTACTTCAAAATAAGATATGTGCAGTGTGCATAGGAATTGGTTCATAGTTTTTTTTTTTAAACTATAGTCCGGCCCTCCAGCGGTCTGAGGGACAGTGAACTGGCCCCCTGTTTAAAAAGTTTGAGGACCCCTGTACTACAGATTCAATGTGATCCCTATTAAAATACCAATGACATATTTCACAGATCTAGAACAAACAAAAATTTATATTAAACCAAAAAAGACCTCGAAGGCTGCAGCATTCTTGAAAAGAAGAGCAAAGTTGGAGGACTCTCAATACCAGATTTCAAGTTATACTACAAAGCCAACGTAATCAAAACAGCCTGGTACTAGCACAAGAACAGGCATATAGGTCAATGGAACAGAACAGAGAACCCAGAAATTGACCCAAGTTATTACAATCAATTAATATTTCACAAAGGAGGCAAGAGCATACAATGCAGTCAAGACAGTCTCTTCAATAAATGGTGTTGGGAAAATTGGACAGATACATGCAAAAAAATGAAACTAGACCACCAACTTACACTATATACAAGAATAAACTCAAAATGGATAAAAGACTTAAATGTAAGTCGTGAAACCATAAAATCCTAGAAGAAACCATAGGCAGCAAAATCTCAGACATCTCTCATAGCAATATGCTTACAGATACATCTCCTAGGGCAGTGGTCGGCAAACTCATTAGTCAACAGAGCCAAATATCAACAGTAC
>NW_005370366.1:2664529-2675306 GCF_000412655.1 Myotis brandtii
CCCCTAACCCCCTCTGCCTGCCTGCCTGATCGCCCCTAACCACTCTGCCTGCCTGATCACTCCTAACCCATCTGCCTGCCTGCCTCATCACCCCTAACCGCCTCTGCCTGCCTGCCTGCCTGATCGCCCCAACTGCCTCTGCCTCGGCCCCCGCCACCGTGGCTTCATCCAGAAGGACGTCCGGAAGGTCATTTGGCTGCCCGGTCTAATTAGCATATTATGCTTTTATTATTATAGATTAGGGTACTCTTAAGGCTTAGGAAGAGCCACACTCAAGGGGCCAAAGAGCCGCATGTGGCTCGCAAGCTGCAGTTTGCCGACCACGGTCCTAGGGCAAAGGAAACTAAGGAAAAAATAAACAAATGGGACTGCATCCAAATAAAAAGCTTCTGCACAGCAAAAGAAACCATCAACAACAAAAATGGGAGCCCACAGTATGGGAGAACATATTTGGCAATGATATATCTGATAAAGGGTTAATATTCAAAATATGTAAGGAACTCATACAACTTAACAAAAGGAAGACAAACAATCCAATTAAAAAATGAGCAAAGGTACTAAATAGATACTTCTCCAAAGTGGACATACACACAGCCAAGAGACATATGAGAAAATATTCAAAGTCACTGATCATCAGAGAGATGCAAATTAAAATGAAACTGAGATATCAACTCACACCTGTCAGAATGGCTATATCAACAAATCAACAAATGACAAGTGCTGGAGAGGATGTGGAAGAAAGGGAACCCTAGTGCACTGCTAGTGGGAATGCAGACTGGTGCAGCCATTATGGAAAATAGTATGGAGTTTCCTCAAAAAATTAAAAATGCAACTGCCATTTGACGCATTGATCCCACTTCTAGGAATATATCCTAAGAGACCCGAAACACCAATCAGAATGAAGGTATGCATCCCTATGTTCATAGCAGCACAATTTACAATAGCTAAGATCTGGAAACAGCCCAAGTGCCCATCAGAAGATGAATGGATAAAAAAAATGTGGTATATGTATACCATGGAATACTATGCAGCTGTAAAAAAGAAGGATCTCTTACCCTTTGAGACAGCATGGAGGGACCTGGAGAGTATTGTGCTAAGCGAAATAAGCCAGTCAGAAAAAGACAAGTATCACATTATTTCACTCATACCAGGTATGTGGAATCTAATGAACAAAATAAACTGATGAACAAAATAGATCCAGAGACATAGAAGCATAGAACAGACTGCAGAATCTCAGAGGCAAAGTGGGGGAGGATGGGTGGGTGGGAAGTGATCAACCGAAGAACTTGTAGGGATATATATATGCATAACCCATGGACACAGACAATAGGGTGGTAAAGGCCAGGGGACAAGGGCGGGCTATAAGGGGGAGAAGTGGGGACATATGTAATACTTTCAACAATAAAGATTTTTTTACAAAAAACTTAAAAAAAAGAAAAAAGATATAAGTATCATAAATGAAAGAGAAGATATTCCAAAGCTGCCTCAGAAAAAAGAAAAAAAAAGATCGTATTGTGAGCAATTATAATCCCAGATAAAATGGATAACCTAGATGAAATGGATAAATTTCTACAAACACGCAACCTGCCAAAACTGAATCTAGAAGAAATAGAAAGTCTGAACAGATCAATAACAAATAGACTGCATCGGCAAAAATCTCCCAACAAAGAAAAGTCCAGGACCAGATGGCTTCACATATAAAATTCTACCAAACATTCAAACAATTAATACCAATTCTTAAACTCTTCCAAAAAAGAAAAAAGGAACACTTCCAAATTCATTTTATGAGGCTATTATCACTGATACCAAAGCCAAAGATACCACTAGAAAACTATAGGCCAATACAAACATAGATGTAAAAATCCTCAATGAAAGACTAGAAAACCAAATTCAACAGCTCATTAAAAGGATTATACAGGATGACCAAGTCAGATGCATCCCCTGAATGCAAAGTTGGTTCAGCATATGCAAAACAATTTATCTGATCTAAACTGGTGCAGCCACTGGGGAAACCAGTATGGTGGTTCCTTGCCTTGGTCAGTAGTTAAGAGCAACAGCCTGCGCACCGAAGGGTCGCAAGTTCTATTCCAGGTCAAGGGCACGTACCTGGGTTCGGGTTCACTCCCTGCCCCCCATCAGGGCACATGTGGAAGGCAGTCAGTAGCAACCAGTAGATATGTCTCTCTCACATCGATGTGTCTTTCTTTCTTTCTCTCTCTCTCTCTCTCTCTCTCTCTCTCTCTCCACAACCTCCCTTGCACCCTGTCTAAAAAATAAATGGAAAAGGAAAATTAATTGCCATATGATCCAACAATTCCACCCTGGATATATATCCAAAATAATTAAAATCAGAAACTTGAACAGATATCTGTACACCAATGATAATAGCATTATTCACAAAACCGAAAGGTAGAAACAACTCAAATGTCCAGAAGCAAAAAACACTAAGAGTTGTCAGCAACCACTAGAAGAGAGGAGAAAAAGCATGGTTCTGCTGACAACTTGACTTTGAATTTCTAAGCCTTCAGAACCATGAGAAAATAAATTCCTGCTGTTTTAAGCCACCCAGTGTGTATGTACTTTGTTATAGCAGCCCTAAGAAATTAATACACTGGCTAATGTAGTACTTGAATTCATAACCCCAAACTGTTTTTCAAATTTCAATTTAAAATTTCATCACCAAGAGAATACCCTTTTAACATATCTTTGACCAGGAGTCATTTAATTTACTAAAAAAATTTACATGTGGTACAGATTTCATTTCCATTTATATTGTTAGATTGATAAAGATTGTTTCCAGTATTTTAGATAAGATCTTAAAGATATCAATTGAATCACTGTATATTTTTTCCCAAATTATAGATGCAAACATACCTGAGTTTTTCTAAGGCACTTTCTCGTTCACTGCGAAGTTTAGCTAAACATGTGTTCTCAGCTTTAAATTTTTCTATTTCCATTTCCAATTCAATAATTTTCTCTCTCAAAACTTCGGATCGAGCACTGTCACCTATAAAATAGGCCATAAATAGTGAATTTCACAATAGGTCTTCAGCAGCAAAGACACTAGCTAGCTATTAACACTAAGAGCCAAAAATATGGTAAATACCTCCATTAAAATGCATTAGAAATAATATTTCAAGTAACAAAATTTTTCTAAATTTTTATTGGCCTAACCTTCCAGATGAAACCAGTCTAAATTTAAGAATCAAATTATTCTACTTCAAGAGTTTCAATCTGGCAATGAATTAACATTATATTTAAAAGGAAACCATTGGAATAAATTTTTTAAAGGCCAGTATATAGAAATAGCTTAAGAACACAAATAAGTCACAAAATATCTAAAGCACTAATTGATACCAAAAAGCAAAGTTGGTATCACTAATTGATACCACTAATCAAAGAAATACAAATTAAGACTATTTTGTTGTTGATCCTCACCTGAGAATATTTTCCATTGATTTTTAGAGAGAGTAGAAGGGAGGGGGAGAGACAGAGAAAGAGAAACATTGATGTGAGAGAGAAACATCAATTAGTTGCCTGTCGCATGTGCCCCAACCAGGCCCAGGGATCGAGCCTGCAATCAAGATACGTGCCCTTGACCAGAATCGAACCTGGGACCCTTCAGTCCATGGCATACTGACACTCTATCCACTGAGCCAAACTGGCTAGGGCAAGACTTTTTTCAATACAATTTGCTATTTAAGAGAGTAAAATAGCCAATGTTTCTGCCCTTCAACTGCCCTTTTGGAAACAACCTGATTTCTATCACAAAACTAAAATACACATATCTACCCTTTGAACCTACTTCTAAAATTCTAATTAAAGAACTTGTAAAATCTTACAGCTTTGCACAAAGATATACATTGCAGTGGTATTTCTACTAATAAAAAAGAATTTGTCTAATATTAAGAAAATTGCTGCCCTGGCCGGCTTGGCTCAGTGGATAGGGCAGCGGCCTATGGACTGAAGGGTCCCGGGTTCCATTCCGGTCAAGAGCACATGCCCAGGTTGCGGGATCAATCCCCAGTAGGAGGCAGGAGGCAGCCAATCAATGGTTCTCTCTCATCACTGATGTTTCTATCTCTCTCCCTCTTCCTTCCTCTCTGAAATCAATAAAAATATATTTTTAAAAATTACTGAATAAAATTATGTTACATTCATGTAATGCTATGCAATCATTTTTTAAGTACAGAGTGTTAATGATAGGGCAAACACATGTTATATACTTGTTCAAAACGTATGAGGCACGTTATAATACATGTGTCTACAATATTTAAAATACATAGGAAAAATGACTGAAAGAAAATATCCCAAAATGATATCACTGGGCAGTTCAGTTATAAACATTTTTGCTTCTATACTTTTTATTTATTTATTTTTTTAAATATAATTTTATTGATTTTTTACAGAGAGGAAGGGAGAGGGATAGAGAGTTAGAAACATCAATGACAGAGAAACACTGATCAGCTGCCTCCTGCACACCCCCCACTGGGGATGTGCCCGCAACCAAGGTACATGCCCTTGACCAGAATCGAACCTGGGACCCTTCAGTCCGCAGGCCGACACTCCATCCACTGAGCCAAACCGGCTAGGGCGCTTCTGTACTTTTTAAACTTCCAAAGTTTTTGCAAAAAATGCTACTTTTAAATTCAGAGTATTTTTTAAAATAGCTTGCTATAATTTATATTTTAAAGCACCTATGCTTTGCAAGACAATCAGAGTTTATAATATAACATGATATAATAGAAAAACTTTTCAATATAGGTTTAAAAAGTCCATCACATCAATTGAATACTATACAGCCATTAAATGGACCAAGGCAGATGTATGTGTGTGTTAAAACAATCTTCAAAATATATTATAAGATGAAGAATGTTATTTTTTAGTCATGTTTTCATTTGTATAGAAAGGAAATTACACTCACACATATGTTTTCATATGTATGGCATGTTTTTAGCATATACAAATGAAATGGGGATGTGGATGCTTCTAGGAAAGGGGACTAGGAGCCCAGATCTGGTGAAAGAAAGAAACTTGGATTATATTGTATTTCTTCTTGGTCATGTTTAGCATGTTAATGCATGAGGCAGTAAAAAAAAAAATTTAAGTAAAAATATACTCATTTTAAAAAAGTGTGCAAAAAAGAAAGTGTGCACAAAGTTTACTCCACAATAACACAAACCATAAATTGAATACTCCCTGGTTGTAAAAGAAACTTAAATGTTATCACATCTATATATATAAAAGCCTAAGCAACTGAAGAACCAGTCGACCGCAGCCGCTTCCCCTCCCTAGACACTCGCAAGGAAGAAATTATAAAAAAGCAGCCACCAGGTGGCTCCCAACAACCAGCATGAACATCAGCGGGATGGATCCAGATCCCAAGCCGGCAAGGGCATCCCACCGCCCATCCCATCCGGAGGGCCAATCTTGTCCTACCTCCCCCCCTCGGGATGGGCGCCAGACCCAGGGCTCACAGCTGGCGAGCACCACTACGGCAGTGGCGCAAGCCTCTCCCAATAAGGACCGACTGGGCGTAAGCCTGCGGCAGGCGCAGCAGGACCAGGACAAGCGGGAGCAGCAGGCAGGAGCGGCAGGCAGCATTGGACTACCGGTTTCATCCCAATCCCTGCACGCCATGCCGAGGGACCCCCCCCGTGCACGAATTCGTGCACCAGGCCTCTAGTTTCATAATAAAGCAATTAATTTTAAAGCCTTGATGGACTGCCGTTTCATCCCAATCCCTGCACGCCATGCCGAGGGACCCCACCCGTGCACGAATTCGTGCACCAGGCCTCTAGTTTCATAATAAAGCAATTAATTTTAAAGCCTTGAGAATAAGATGCAAGCTTAAATTTGAAAAATCTGAAACTACAATTCATTCAAACCTCTTATACTAGTGACTATTACATTATTCAGATCCACAAAACAAATCAAATTTTAACAAATCACCTATCATTAGACTTTACTGAGCAACCAGAAAAGTTAGGATTTTAAGCATTCTGACAACATACTGATCAAATAAATGTTAAACTTGTAATATTCTGCTACATATTTTATAATGCTCTGACTTACCAGGGGGTTGGTCTTGAATGTTTAACTTGGGTTCATTTCCCAGGTGTGAATCTGACTTTGATTTTGGTTTTGGTTTCAAAGAAGGGAAGAATTTCATCATCAGATCTGATGGAGGAGGACTTGTGCCTCTGCTGAATTGGCTCAAGTCTTCCTTCTTGACTGGTGCAACTTTCCTTTTTATTGTTTTGTCCATTATACATATCTCACTCTTATTAGGGTAGATTGTCTGGGGAGTTCCATAAATGGCTTCATTCCCAAGCATAACATCATTTTTAAATGAATTCTCTTCAAGATCCGTCCAAGTTCTTTCATCATCAAAGTCAATTTTACTCACACTTACAGATGAGGGTCTTGAGGACTCAGAAATTTTATTTTTCAAGCTTTCTGTTATGATAGACTCATCACCACTATTATCTTTATCAGACAAATCCAAATCCACATCTCTCCTTTTATCTTCTTCTTGAGTCCCAGTGTTCCTGAAAGGTCCCTTACCTTCACAGACTTGTGGACTATCTTCTCTGCTACTCAAACTCCTTTCACTATCCTCAGTTGATGGTTTTATGATAATGCCCAGTTGTTCCTCAGAGTCTGTGCTACTGTCAGTGTTCATTACACCATCATTGCTTGCATTCCATCTCACCTGATTTTCAGAAGTGCTCATTTGGAACACTTTCTTACTGACTTTACAAGACGGTGTCCCCAATCCCTCAGGTAAAAACACTGAATTAATTTCTTTGGGTGCAACCTCACACTCACCCTCATTTTCACATTCAATACGGTCTAGATGCTCATTTTTGTAACACTGACTAATGGGACCCAGTGTCATCATCTTTTGCTGCTGCACAGCTTTGACAGGAGTAGAAGACAGCCGATGATCTTTGCAGATCTGTTGGTCCCTCTCTAAGATCTTCAATACAAATGAGGAATTGCTGGAAAATGATATTTCATCAGCCGCTTGCTCTAAAAACAAAAATTCATCTAATTCCAAAATTTCCTTTTCTTTTTCTCGTTCCCAATTCTCTAACTTTTTCTGGAGAGAAATGTCAAGAGAAGATTCTGACTCTTTCAAGGTCTCACTTATTGAGCTCTTAGAAGCCATGCAGCCAACCAGCCCTGTCAAAAGGGGAAGGCTATCTTTAACTTGTGTGTTATTCCAAACTTTGCAACCAATATCACAAGGTTTTGAACACTCAGGTTCATTTTCTTTATTATTAGATTCTAATTTTTTTTCTAACTTGATCTGTTCTCTAAATTGCCCATCACATTTCTCCCCTGCCAGTATTTTCAATCCTGATGGAAAGAGACCTTTCCTATTATTACTCTTAAGCACTTTTGTCTTCTGACTTAGTGTGACAGAACCACTGTTGGTTCTAGCTTTATTGTTCTTTTTAACAGGAGGGTTCTCTGTACATAGTTCTTTATTTATAAGAGCAGTTTTCCGCTGGAATTGTTGTCTGTCTATTTTAAACATAGGTTGGTCCTCTGAAATGCTCTGACTAGTCACTAGTTTACTGTCCTTCCCTTTCTGAAACTTAGATTTAGCATTAGTAAATCTAGCTAAACCTTCTCCTCGTTTTAAGAATGGTTGTTTTGGTTTTTCTTTGATTAGCAATGATCCTTCTGCTTCCTACAATAAAGAACAAAATTTTAATTAATTCTGGTATATTTAAAGCAAATTAAACAAATCTCTAGTCTTAAATAATTTAATCAAATGCTAACCCTCAGCTGTTTCTGTTTCAATTCTTGTTCTTCCAACTGAATTTGTTCTTCCAAGTAATCTTCAAATGTCTGTTTCCTTTCTCTAATAGCAGCTTTAATAGGCCTAATCATAAAAATAAAGTTATTTAACATGCAAATCATGACGTGATGAATATTTTACACTTAGTGTGCCTGATACAGACTCTGGACTGCACTGAAAACTAACCTTTTTCAAAGTCACAAACCCCCTCCTTGAAAAATGTTTTTTCAAGTTGAAAACCAAAATTTTATTTTCTAGAAATATATATTTAAAAAATTCCCCACAGAAGATGCTATTGTCTCATTTCTCTATCTTCTTCCTCTTCTTCAACACCTGATATAAAGGACATTATTTACACTTTATTATATCTTCACCCAGGTGTCCCGACAAGGCTCCATCTATGTATTATTCTGTGTTTGCAAGCTGTATTTTCATATAGCCATCTACAGATACAGGTAGATGTACTCCATTCCCCACTTAAGTTTCAACCATTACTGGCTTTCCTGTTAATTCTCTGAGGAAAAGTTTGGGATTGAGGGGCAAACTCATCTCAACAACAAGCAAATGTTGCAGGCTACTTGCCACGAACCAGCTGTCATCCATCCCTCTTAAATGGAACACCTCCCCTTTAAAAATTTAATGAAAGCTACAGTTCCACTCCATCCCCCAAAATACAGAAATATACAATACTCTACATAATTAGAAAAAAAACCTTCTGAAGTCCATCTGTGGACCTCAGATTAACTTTTGAAGTAACATATTCATTACATAACTTTAAAATATATTTCAAAAATAGTTAATTATAGCCTTAGCCAGTTTTGCTCAGTGGATAGAGCATTGGCCTGTGGACTGAAAGGTCCCAGGTTCAATTCTGGTCAAGGGCATGTAACTTGGTTGCAGGCTCCTCCCTGGCCTGGGCCCTGGTCTGGGCACGTGCAGGAGGCAACCAATTGATGTGTTTCTCTCACATCAGTGTTTCTGTCTTTCCCTCTCTCTTCCTCTGTCTCTAAATATAAATGGAAAAATATCCTCAAATGAGGGTTTAAAAAAAATAGTTCATTATATACACATTCTTTAATTTTAAAAGATCATTAACAATGTGCCCCGGCTGGTTGCTCAGCAGTTAGAGCATCAGCCTGCCAACCAAAGGGTCGAGGGTTCGATTCCAGTGAAGGGCATGTACCTCAGTTGCAGGTTCAATCCCCAGGCCCAGTTGGGGTTCATGTAGGAGGCAACCAATCAGTGTGTCTCACATCACTGTTTCTCTCCTCCCCACCTCCCTCCTTCCCACTTTGTCTGAAAATCAATGGAAAAAATATCCTTGGATGAGGATTAACCAAAAAAAAGTCATTTGCCCCCTGGCCAGTGTGGTTCGGTTGGTTGGAGCATTGTCACATATACCAAAACGTGGCAGTTTGGTTACCAGTCAGGGCACATACCCAGGCTGTGGGTTCAATCCCCAGTTGGGTTGCATATGGGAGCCAGCTGATCGATGTTTCTCTCTCTCTCTCTTCTGTCCTCTAAAATCAATAAAAATAAAGATAAACATTTTTAAAGTAATCTGCCGATCAATAACATATCAAAAGATTTCAAATATTTAAGAAAATAATAAACAACTTCAATACTGGTATTTTATCCATGTCATAAAGTTTTTAAATTCTATCACAAGACTTACACAATTTTAATTTATGTGACATCAATGTGAGACACCAATATTTAACATGTTTTACCCCTAACTATTTGAGAGAAAATTTTATCCAGATATTTGTTAGATGAGAAAACTTTGCTCAGTTCTTCCAATACAATGTCAAAGCCACTTAAACTGATAAATCTCCCCAACTTCTGTTGCTGACAGTATGTGATAAGTTGTATGTTCAACCTTATATGTACTGGTAAAAGCATCTTCAAGCAAAAACAAGAAAACCATGGCTCTTTCAAAAAAAGAAAGTGCTCAATAATAATGGTTGGCTATTATATTAAACTAGAGGCCCGGTGCACAAATTCATGCACCAGTTGGGGTCCCTCAGCCTGGCCTGCGGGATTGGGCCAAAACCAGCTCTCTGACATCCCCCGAGGGATCCCAGATTGCGAGAGGGTGCAGGCCAGGCCGAGGGACCCCACAAGGTGCATGAATCCGTGCACCGGCCTCTAGTAAATTGATAAATATTTATGTTAATGGGAAAGGATAGGACTAATAACATCCACACCAAGGTCATGCCAGACCCCAGCAGCAAGCTAACCTACCGGTCAGAGCGTCTGCCCCCTGGTGGTCAGTGCACATCATTGCAACTGGTCGACCGGTTGACTGTCTGGCCCCTGGTGGTCAATGCATGTCATAGCAAGCAGTGGAGCGGCCTTAGCATATCATTAGCATATTATGCTTTGATTGGTTGAACAGATGACTGGACGACCAGACACTTAGCATATTAGGCTTTTATTATATAGGATTATCACATGTCTTATTCCTTTTAATGTGGGTAATACCTTTCTTCATTATTAACCACTTCTGAAGAATCACCAAATTTTTTTAAGTTCACAGCATTCCCTTCCTGAATCTGGTTTGTCATTTTCTCCCAACATGGTAAAGTATCTTCACCTAAGATAAAAATTAGGAACAATTCAGTTTTTTTAAAAAGCATATTAACGTCTTAAAAGTTGAGAATTTTATAAGTTGCTAAGCTTAGAAAAAATTGGTTAAAAGTAGGGTATGCCAAAGAGTTCAGAACTCTCAAGGATTTAATATGATAAAGAAAAACTACAAAACCCTGCCTGGCTGATGTGGCATAGTGGATTGAGTGTCGTCCCATTCACCAAGAGGTTGCTGGTTCAATTCCCAGTCAGGGCACATGCCCCAGTTGCAGGCTCCATACGCAATAGGAGCCATGCAGGAAGTGGCCAATCAATGTTTCTCTCTCATCAATGTTCTATCTCTCCTTTTCCCTTCCTCTCTCTAAAATCAATAAA
>NW_005370366.1:2675330-2691375 GCF_000412655.1 Myotis brandtii
TGGGGGGGGGGGGATAGGGAGTAACGTGGGGATAAGGACACATATGTAATATCTTAATCAATAAAAAATATATTTTAAAATAAAGAAAGAAAGAAAAACTACATTAAAACACAATATTCTTTTTTTTAAATTGATTTTTAGAAAGAGAGGGAGAAGGAGAGATAGAAACATTGCTTTTACTTTTAAAAAAATACCTTTAAAAGGCATTTTGGGATAATATGGGGAATTCTAAAATAGATTTGAATATTACAAAATTATTGTTAATGTTCCTGGGTATAATAGTAGTATTATGGTAATATAAAAGATTGTCCTAATTTTTACTTGATGCATGCTGAAATATTTGAAATGTTATAATGTCTACATATTACTTGCAATGAAATGACTCAGCAAAACTATATATAGATGTAGATGCATAGATACATTTATCCACACACATACAAATACAAAGTGTGTGTGTGTGTGTGTGTGTGTGTATATATATATATACACGCACACACACACACACACACACACAGTAAATATTGGCAAATTATTAACTGCTAAATCTAGGTGGTAGGTATACTGGTAATCATTGCAGTGGTCTTTCAAGTTTTCTAGATGTTTGAAATTTTCCAAAATAAAAGATTAGAGGGTATACTGTATTGTGTAATTCCCTATCAAGGAATTACTCTAAATTAGGAATAAAATATTATGCACAATACTAAGCAGTAAGCATAGATACCTCTTGTCATATTATATTTTCCATAACTTAACTCAAAAGAATATATTCTTGAAAATTGGATATTAAATTTAAAATACTGAAAATGACTCAGTATTTCACAAAGAACATTACATACTGATATTTTACTTAACTATTATAATGATGAAGTAATTAAAATTATGGTTACAAAGATTACAGAATATACCATAAGCATTTTCTATGTTGAGTGGGAAAGAACACAATTTATTATACAATATTCTATAATTACAAAATGTGAAGTGGGGACCAGAAAAAAAGACTAGTGCCCTGGCCAGTGTTGCTCAATGTCTGTTAGAGTGTCGGCCCACACATCAAAGGGCTGAGGATTCAATTCCCAGTCAAGGGCACATATCTGAGTTTTGGGTTTGTTGGTTCATTCCCCATCCCCTGGTTGGGGCATGTGTGGGAGTCAACCAATCAATGTGCCTCTCTCACACTGACGTTTCTCTCTCTCTCCCTCCCTCCCTCCCTCCCTCCCTCCTTCTCCCTCTCCATCTCACTCTCCCCTTCCCTTCCACTCTCTCTGAGAAGCAATGGAAAAAATATCATCTAGTGAGGATTAACAAAAAAAAAAGGGGGGGGCAGAAAAAAATATATTAGAAATCACATGAGAACTCCATGAGTTTAGACCATCAGACACTAAGTGCTAGTTCTATGGCAAGAATGTGCTGGATACTAGGAATATAGAGGAATGGTGAAGACAAACCAAGTGTCTGGGTTAAAGGGGATTTTTTATGAGTAATAAATCCCATCATCAACTTTTTTCTTGCATATTACATCTTCTGTCAAGTGACCCCACCACCACATACATTTTAAATCAACCTCAACCTATTTCTAAGCTCTCAAAGAAAAATGGTTCAACAGAACTTTTTGCTTTCCTTTTAGAAGTTCCCAGGCTGCCATGCAAGTTTTGAAGTCAGCATGAGTACTGAGATTGTTCTCGGACAGTCACAAATTCTGTGTCCAACTCTTCATCCAATTCAGGCTCAGTGGCTATGCAGCATGTAGGATCTCACATTTTTCTCCAAGGGCACAGGAGAAAAATTCATAAAGGACTCTTCTTGTTTTACGGCAACTTGGTAAACACTCTTGGTTAAGTGAAGAGAGAAATATAAGTAACTCACCTTTAAGATAGTTATGGTTTTCTTCCTTCAAATCATTTTTTTTCACAAGTGCTTCTTGATATTGTGCCTCATAAAACAAACTGGGAGAAGCACCACTTTTTGAAGTTAAGACAAAATCTTGATGAGTAGTTCTACAGAAGTTGTTTTGTTCATTGGACAAAGTGTTGGAAGTGTATGTTTTTTCTTGGGTTTGATTCTGGTAGATATATGATGGTAAGAAGGGTTTGGGTTTCTCTATGGTGGCTGAACTTCCTGGAGAACTGTACTTCTGGCTCTGATCATCAGGCAGCAGAGTTAAACCTTACAATTAAAAAAAATCAACAAACTGATGTCTCTCTATAACATTTTCACTTCTGCCTGTCAGTGATCCCACCACAAAGTTTTCTCCAAAGTGATAAAGTATTTTTTCCTCCTTATTAGGAAAATGTGTTTAACAAAACCATAAAAACTTAAAAGTCCAAATCATTTTAATTGAGAACATGTTTACACTATGATTCACGTGCTAACAGTGTATACAAGGCAAAGCTGCAGCACAGCCTAACTCTATAAGGCACCACTCATGCACCAAATGTGAGAAGCACTCCTGGTGTCCTCAGCTCTGCAGTCCCATGACAAACACAGTTAGACAGCTTCAATGCAGATAGTTACAAATGATCTTAACTGTTCCCTAATGGTCATGTTCTGTGCTACAGCATATAAAAGTATCTTCCCTTCAGATTACCATTGACGTTTTGGTGTCCTCAGGAAAGGAATTATGGGTGATTTTTCTGTTTTGAACTTTTCTGTAGTTTAAATTTCCTGTATTATTCTTCTCCTGTTTTGTTTCTTAAGTCTGTGCTTTTGAAATAACCCAATAAACAGGGAGAAGATTCCCCATGTACTTATCTCTTGGAGGTTAGATGACAATACTAGCAATACTAGCCATCCTGCCTTGCTGTACCAGCCCCTTGACATCCTGCTACTGCCCCTCTATTCTCCTTTTGTCTCAATTAAATTTAGAATGAGCGCAGGATGGAAAATGTTTCATAAAAGAACCATGCCACTTATCTACCTTACTCCTAGCCCACAAATAAAACTGGACATCAGGTAGATCCTTATTAAATATCAGGTTCAACTTCCTTCCTTTATAACAATACTCTCTCCATTTAAATATTCTTGATTCTTAATGGTCATCCCACTTCAATCTGAATATATCACTGATAAAAGAGCAGTATCCCAAAGCAGCAATTCTCAAAGTGTGGTCTATAAACCCTGGAGGTCTCCAGGACTCTTTCAGGGCATCAGGCACCAGGTCAAACTATTTTTATAAAATACTAGAGGCCCAGTGCATGAAAATTCATGCACTGGATGGGGGTTCCCTCAGCCGGTCCTGCCCCCTCTCACAGTCCGGGATCCCTCAGGGGCGGAAGGCGACCCGGCGATCAGGGGAAGGCAACGCCCCATCACACCTCTGCTGCTGCCACTGCCGGCAGCGCAAGCCTCGGCCGGCCCTGGTTACCTGAGCCTCAGGCGGCCCAGCCATCCAAGGCTTGCCTGCACCTCGGGCCGGACCTGGGCTGCTGGGGGGCTGAGGGGACTGAGGACTCCAGAGGCAGGCACCCCGGCAGGGCTGAGGAGACTGGGCGCCGCCATCTTGTGGCTGTGGCCACCGCCATCTTTGAGGGCGGGGCAGTCAATTAGCATATTCCCTCGTTATTGGCTGTGGGTACTGCCATCTTTGAGGGCGGGGCAGTCAATTAGCATATTCCCTCCTTATTGGCTATGGGCGCCACCATCTTTGTGATGGCGTGAGGGTCAATTAGCATATTCCCTCTTTATTAGATAGGATTAAGCAAATATTTGCATGTTTCACTGTGCTGACATAGGCACTGACGGTGCAAAAGCAAAGTGGAAACTCCTGGTGGCTTCGCTCAAAAGCAGGACCTTGGGATACAACTGTACCAGCAGTCAGTGTATTAGTCATCACCATGCACTCACAGTTTTTTTCAAAAAGGTTTTTCTTAAGAATTCACACAGACTAAGCCTCCTTAAACAGATGAGAATGCTCTTCAAAAAAAAAATTTTTTTTAGCCTCTTCTAAATAAGTTCAAAGTTTCTCTTCAGGCACTCCCAAAACAGTTCTGCTCTGCACATGCACTAGATATCCACCAGCGAAAGCAAAGGGTTCCTGGAAAGCAAAGAAATCTACTCTGTGCCTGGGTGAAGAACCGAGCCTTATATGAACCAGACCCTGGCAGTAGTTCGGGGAGCCATATTCTTTTTGTTGTTGTTAATCCTCACTCAAGGATATTTTTTCCATTGATTTTTAGAGATAGTGGAAGGGAGGGAGAAACATTGATGTGAGAGAAACACCTGATTGGTTGCCTCCCACACACTCTTGGATTGAGGCCAGGGATTAAACCCATAACCCAGGTACATGCCCTTGACCAAGAATCAAACCCAAAACCCTTCAGTACATGGGCTAACACACTAACAAACTCTGAAATCCAATTTTTTATGAGCAACACAGGCCAGGGGAGGGAGCTATATTCTTTATTAGTGTATGATCCCTTGATGCATCCAGCTCTCCCCTTTCTCCTTTCCCTCTAGTTTGTTTTCAGTAATCTCCTTCTTTTGCATGTTTTGCTTCCTCTCTTGATTTCTATCTTGGAGGAGGGGCAGCAAGAATCCAGTCACTGGTGACATCCAAAATCACTAAACCACTCATCTCATCCCTACCACTCCCATCACTCCCCGAGTCCCAGCCAGTCACACCCCGCACACTCATTTGCCAATGTCTTTTCTTCTTTGTATTCTCAATGCGCATGCAACCTCTGAACACAATAGGCACTGTCCTGAATCAGTGAAGTATGGCTCTTCAAAGGTAGCACCAAGGAGACACACATTGCTCCAGACCACTGGTTTTCAAACTGTGGGACACAATCCATTAGTCATTTTATCATCAGATGCAACAGGTCAGGACTGGCTTTTTTTTTTTTACATAGAATAGAATAAATAAAATAGAAAATATTCTTGCTACATGGTAGGCTCACTGATAAAGACTGATTTATGAAATTTCTTTGAAATTATGAGTCGTGATTTAAAATGTTTTTGTTACTATGAAGAATGATCAACAAACTTTCAAAACCACTGCTCCAGACACATTTTAACAGACTTTTCCCCTGATAAGCACATCATGCTATTCACTGATTGAACATAGAACAAAAGAATTCTGTCATCTGCTAAACAAAAAATATTTCTTGTATGGTTCTTTAGCTGAGTAGAGTGGCTTCTACACATATTTACCTCTATGATACAGAGCAGTTATTGTAAACCAGCAGCCCTAGACCAACTTTGGCTCTAGATCTTTTATTCTACTAGGTCTTTTTAAAATTTTATTTCATAAATAAATGAATATTTTTAAGGACACATATGCTCCAGAACGGTACAGCTTTCACTTGTCCCAATTATATTACACCACCACTGTTTCAGGTATCTGCACAGTCTCTAAAGAAACTGGAGTTTGCAACATATAAAAGAGAATAGTAGAAATAACCTGTCAAACAATTCAAGATAAGAAATACAGTGGGGCCTTGACTTATGAGTTTAATTCGTTCCAAGACTGGGCTCGTTAAGGAGCTCATTAAGGAGCTCGTTAACTCAAATTACTCTATCAACTCAATGCAAAAAATCGGCCGAGAGACAGCTGGTATCTCAAAAACCTCGTTAGTCGGGACACTCATAAGTCAAGTAGACACTGTATGTATAACCGCCAATCATTGTACTAATTGGAGACCCCATGTAAGCAAAAAATACCTGGGAGTGTGTGCTGCCCAGACACCATAGTGAGCAGCTTCTCTTGCTCTTCCATGAGTCTTTGCAGTTGTTCCAACTGTTGCCTCTTCAGTTGTTCCTGCTTCTTCTGCTGCACCTCTTTCAGCTTTTTAAACATAAAATTAACTTATTAAACTGACTTTACATTTTTTTATGAACCTTCCCTCCTTAACTTTATCTTAATCCCTCCCATCTCCCTTTTTATATCTTTCCTAATAAAGAGTATCAAAAAATTAAAAAAAAAAAATAGAGTTTCAAAGAGGGATCCCTAAGTAACTAAATCTGCCACCAAAACTCTAAAATCCAATTTTTTATGATGGAAACCATATTGATTCTCTCAACTAAGAAACAGAAAAAGTCATATAAATCCTTTGATTCTAAAATAGGATAGGTAATCAGTACATTTATGATCAAACATTTTCCCCTAGCCCTGGCCAGTTTGGCTCAGTGGATAGAGTGTCGGCCTGCAGACTGAAGGTCCCAGGTTCGATTCCGGTCAAGGGCATGTATCTTGGTTGCAGGCACATCCCCAGTAGGGGGGGTGCAGGAGTCAGCTGATCGATGTTTCTCTCTAATCGATGTTTCTGACTCTCTATTCCCTCTCCATTCCTCTCTGTAAAAAATCAATAAAATATATTTTTTTTAAAAAGAAACATTTTCCCCTAATATTTGATCAACAATTTCTAATTTAGTTTTTACCAAATGAGGTAGAAACTTGAAGATATTATCGGAAATGTTATATTTGTCTTACATATTAAACATACTTTAATGTTTTACATTAGACAAAGGCAAAATTTGGTATTTTGAGCATTTCACACTAAAGGGGAAGAAGCAAGAGAACCTGAAACTGGTGACTTTCATCATAGACAAAAACCTGCAATAACACATATACATATTAGGCCAAGTCCTATTGTACCTGTTCAAGCTTTTTAAAAAGTGGGTCTTTATAAGCCACTTCTTTGCATTCACTTGCAAGATCTGAGATAAAGTCACTTTTGTTATCTTCCCAGTGTCCAGGAGCATCCTGACATGCTACTGATTGTGGTCCCTTTTTAGGCAAAGGAAAGACTGTGTGTGTTTCAGATTTATCTGACTGAAATCTGTGTGGGCTGTTAGACTCCAACTTCTGTTCTTCATGAAGTGAATCTTCTTTACTTATAAAGTTCAAGCTATTTGAAAAATCAGTGGCTATAACAGGAAAGCTGGTGGAAATGTTCACATTTGCTCGCTTATCTTCATCTGCTTCCAAAATAGGAAATCCATGATTTAATATGACTCCAGCCCGAGAAGGATTGGTCATCCACTGGGTTAGGAAGTTCTGCCTACTGTTCAACTCTGAAGAAGTTGGCATCAGGAACATTTTAGTCCAATTTTCTACTGTATTTAAATAATGTAAAAACTAGAAAAACTATTAATTTCCAATACCTGTAGAAGACAGCCAACAAAAAGTATTAAAGATATTCTACCCACACCTTGACCCAGCACAAAAAAACATACTGAATATTTCATATGCAAAAGACTTTAGCAAAGCTCTTGGCATTAAACTACATGTTTTTTAAAGTGTCTTAAATATCCAAGTTCAGTAGATAAAAACTGAAGTTTCCTTCTCATCTAATCATTCTGATGACTTTATACAAATGCTAAATCACGTGACCTAAAACTATGGGAGCTAAGCCACCTTTCAGTGGTTCTCAACCTGTGGGTCACGAACAATGAAAATATATCCTGCATATCAAATATTTACATTACGATTCATAATAGTAGCAAAATTACAGTTATGAAGTAGCAACGAAAATAATTTTATGGTTGGGGGTCACCACAACACGAGGAACTGTATTAAAGGGTCACGGCATTAGGAAGGTTGAGAACCACTGAGTTATTCGATTACCAAAGGAAAAAAAGCCACTCTCAATATAAAACACCCACATTAAATACTTTCATGCTTCTAGCCCTAGTACAACATTGCTTCTTTGCCCAACTGGGGAACCCATGCTCTCCCAAATTCCAGGACAAAAGTCACCATCCCCCATGGCTTTACCTGGCCGGGTTTTCTAATGCCCCTTACTCCTACATCATCCTAACCACATACTCACTAGGCAGTCCCTCATCTGTATGCCTAGGGGCCTCTGTCATTACTATTTTGGCATTCATCCCACTATTAATAGTATTTTGCTTTTGTGTTCATAATCTACCCAGCTATAAGTTCCTTAAAGATATCTGTATATTCACCACTGCCTAGCACCATCCATTCCAGGCAGAGAGGAGAAACTTGATGTTTGCCAAAATTAATTTAAATTAAATCACAACTAAGGTTAAATTATTGAAAATAAATCCAGTAAAGTACCAGAGGCCCGGTGCACGAAATTTATGCATGGGTAGGGTCCCTAGGCCTGGCTGGTGATCAGGGCCAATCGGGGCCTACCTTCATTCCGCACTGCCCCCTGGTGGTCAGCACACATCATAGCGAGTGATCAAACTCCCGGTCTCCTGGTCAAACTCCTGAGGGGACACTTCACATATTAGCCTTTTATATATATAGAAGATTATTTGTGTTCATTCAATGTTCAACAATAAAAAAAGCCCAGCTGGTGTGGCTCAGTGGTTGAATGTCAACCTGTGAACCAGATGGTCAGTTTGATTCCCAGTCAGGGTATATGCCGGGGTTGTGGGTTTGATCCCAAGCAGGGGGTGTGCAGGAGGCAGCAGATCAATGATTCTCTCTCATCATTATGTTTCTTTTTTTTTTTCCAAGAAAAACTATTTTAAATATAGTGTTACTTGCGATAAACATTAATATTTCAAGAAAAACGATTTTAAGTATAATGTTACATGCAATAAACATTAATATTTCAAGAAAAACAATTTTAAATATAATAATATTACATGAATAAACATTAATATTTCAAGAAAAAAAGATTTTAAATATAATATTACCAAAACTGTACTAACATAGTATATCACAAAAGTTGTAGGAAATATTAAAAATCATTGATGCTTCTATCTCCCTCTCCCTTCCTCTCTGAAATCAATAAAAATATATATTTTTGAAAAACAGTAAAAATAACATTGGTTCATACCATAGGACAGCTACTCTATCTGAATCCTACTCTAAAATAACCAATTTCCTAACATAAGCTGTTCCTCCTTTGTATGTCTGATTTTTCTTAACAGCATTCATTTTCTTACTGTGTGCCAGATACTGTTTTAGGATGGTTATATAGCAGTTAATAAGTCAGTCTAATCTAGTGGTGAAAATACACACATAAAAATTAACTAAACAATATATTAAATAGTAATAAGTATTAAAGAGAAAAATAACAGCCATGTGGAAGAAGGAGAGTGCACATTTAGATAGCGTGAACAGGATAAAATTAAGGATCTGGCAGAAGAGAAGGAGTGTGTGGTGCAGTTATAAGGGACAAAGTAAGGCCCAGCCACCTGGACTTTAGAACCTTCATCTGCAAGATGCCCCACCAATGCCCATTCCTCCAAAATCCCACCAATTTTCACAGTCCCATCACCACTATCCATCTTGAATTCTCTAGGATTAATCTCTTTATGTGTTGAAACCTATTTACATCAGTTATCATAAGAAGGCTCTGAATCCCAGGCCGCCCTTTATCTCATAAACTAATCTCCACACACATGCTTTATTCTGTCTCCATCTCCCAAGCATCTCCAATGCTAAAACACTCACTGTCCACCACCAGTAAAATCTCCTATTATCCTTACTTCTTCTCTGACCTTCCTGAGAACATGTCTCCCTATGGTGCCCATACCCTAATACCACAGACCTGGAAGTAGCTAATGTGTTTTCCTTTTTGTACTTTTTTGTTTTTAGACTATACTCCCTTTCTCCACCATAAAAAGCACCCAATTCCGACCCTCCTTTTGGCCCTACCATCTTCCAGTAATTCCCCAAAATGACTAACACAAAGGCAAAGTGGAGAGGCACAAACTATATGTTCTCTAGGCCTTTAAGAAAACAAGGAAGTTGTTCCTTTGGCCACATACATGCAAATCTACAAGAAAGATGATATTGTACACATCAAGGTAATGGGCACTGTTCAAAAGGAATGCCCCAGCCCTGGCCAGTGTGCACAGTGGTTAGAGTATCTGCTCACGCACCAAAGAGTCACGATTTGATTCCTGGTCTAGAACATGTACATGGGTTGCAGGTACAATCCCAGCCCCAGTTGGGGCATGTATAGGAGGTAAGCAATCAATGTGTCCCTCTCACATCAATGTCTGTCTGTCTGTCTGTCTGTTTCTCTCTCTTTGGTTTTCTCTCTGTCTCTTCCTCCCTCCTCCCCTCCCTCCCTTCCACTCTCTCTAAAAATCAATGGAAAAAATATCCTTGGGTGAGGATTAATTAAAAAAAAAAGAGAGAGAGAGAGAAAGCAATTGATGTATGTATTTGGTATATTAAGCACTCTAAGAGCTTAGATAGCTTCTGAAACATGTGAAGGAAAATGATCAGAAAAAGAAGGAATCCAAAGAGAAAGGTACCTGGATTCAAATGAAGTGCCAGCCTGCTCCACCCAGAGCAAGAGCAGCACACTTTGTGAGAACCAATGAAAAGGAGCTTGAGCTGCTAGAACCTACTCCCTATGAATCTATGGCATGATAAGTGTAAATATGAAAGACCACTGTACTATTAAGAAGGAAAAAAGAAGCCCAATACACCAAGGTTGTGGATTTAAGCTCCAGTCATGGCACATACAAAAAGCAACCAATGAATGCATAAATAAGTAAAACAACAAATCAATGATTCTCTTTTTCTTTCTCTCTCTCCACTCTTCCTTTCCTCTCTCCTCACCACTGCTGTTTCTGTCTCTCGCTCCCTCTCCCTTCCTCTCTGAAATCAATAAAAACTTTATTTTTTTAAAGAGATGTAAAAACTGTAATGTCCTTGAAGCCAAGTGAATGAATAAAGTGTTTCGGAGAATCAAAATGGCCATGTAGATAAATGCTGGTAATTGCCGCCTACCACAACATCAAAATTACAACTAAAATCAGATCAACCATCATACAGAACCACCTGAAATCTGGCTGAATGGAAGTCCTACAACTAGAGAAGTAAAAAAAAAAAAAAAGCACAGTGTGACTGGTAGGAGGGACGGAGGTGCGGAATCTGGTCCAACACCCACATGGGGCATTATTTTAATCGAGAGGGATATTGTGGCTGCAAAGGCCTCCCGTGAGGAACAAGGGGTCCGAGCCCCACAGCAGACCCCAAGAACAGGGTTCCAAAACTGGGAAGAGAAGTCCCCATAACTTCAAGCTGTAAAAGCCAGGAGGGACTGTAGCTGAGTGACACAAAGGTTGCAGGAGACCCAGGCAGTTTCTATTAAAGGGCTGGCGCATGAACTTAATCATATTTGATCCCTCTGGGCTCCAGTGCTGGAGGGGCGACTTGAAAGGAACCTGGGACATTCGGGGAGGAACAGGATAGTCTGGCATCAGAGTAAGAACTCGGGGTGGCTTTCTCCTAGACAGGGGTGCTCATATGGGTCACTGTTTCTGTGCTAGGACCTCCCCATTGCAGAGCTAACTGGCAGCCATATCTGAGTTTCAATTGGCTTAGCCCACACTATTTGCTCTACCCTGATAATTCCCTGAGAAACTGCCCCATCCAATTTGCAGCTCCAACCAAGCTGTTTGCAGCGGCTTTTCCATATGAATGGCCTGTCCTGGCTCAGGCTTCAGACTTACCTAAAATCTCTTAAACAAGCAGCAACTGATGTAAGCATACCCCATACCTATCAATAACAGGCCCAAGGGTTGGGGGTTATGGGGTTGGAGCTAGAAGGGCAGCCATCCAAGTTTCCTGTTCTTAGTAATTCCTTCATTCTGCAGAGGATATCTATCTCCCAGGGACATTTGTTATCCTGGTGGTTTTTGCCTGGAGGGGAAGCAGTTGCCCCCCCATGTTGGAAGAACCTCCCACCCCACCCTGTGGTAGATAGCCTGAGGCTGATCAATGCTAATAACAATCAGACTGAAGGCAGAGGAGGATCTCTGGAGCCTCTGAGTCTTTGCCTGATCTCTTTGTGGGCACAGGACTAGGAAAATCAGACTCTGGTGCACATCTTGTTCCTGTCCAAAGACAACAAACCCCAGCAGAGGGAGCCAAAAGCTGTGGATTGCTGATAGCTCCAAACAGTACTGAGGGCCAGTCACAAATAACCTCTGACACTGTCCTGCACTAGAGACTGGAAGTTGTAGCAGATGTACCTAATACACAGACACAAACCCAAACAGGCAGTCAAAATAGGGAGAGCCCTGGGTGGTTTGGCTCAGTGGATATAGCATCGGCCTGCGGACTGAAGGGTCCCTCTTTGATTCCCGATCAGGACACATGCCTGGGTTGCGGGCTCAATCCCCAGTAGGGGGAGTGCAGGAGGCAGCCGATCGATGATTCTCATCATTGATGTTTCTCTCTCTCTTGCCCTCTCCCTTCCACTCTGAAATCAATAAAAATATTTTTTTAAATGGGGAGGAAAAAAAAAACCAAAACAGAAATGAAAGAACAAGTGAATTCCCCAGAAGAACTACTAAATGAAATGGAGATAAGAAATTTACAGACATAGAGTTCAGAATAATGATGGCAAAGATATAAACAGCATGAAAAAAGATATAGTAAATATGAAGAATGGCATGGCACTAATAAAGAACATGGTGGAAGGAATACACAGCAGATTAGGAGAAGCCGAGGATCACATCAGTGAATTAGAAGACAGGGTAGAAAAAAATCACTCAACCAGAAAACCAAAAAGAAAAAACAATTAAAAGGCAGGAGAAGAGCTTAAGGAAGCTTAAGAGACAACATGAAATGTAACAATATTCACGTAATACATATGCCAGAAGGGGAAGAAAGTGAGCAAGGGAGTAAAAAAAAAAAGAAGAAAAAAAGAAAATGAGCTAGGGATAGAGAATGTGTTTGAAGAAATAATGGCAGAAAACTTCCCTAACCTGGTGAAGGAAAAAGTTACACAAGTCAGGAGGCACAGAGAGCCCCAAGCAAGAAGAACCCAAACAGGCCCATGTCCCAACACATCATAATTAAAATGACAAAAATTAAAGACAAAGAGAGAATCTTAAAGGCAGCAAGAGAAAAGCAAATTGTTACCTACAAAGGATCTCCCATAAAGCTGTCAGCTGATATCTCATCAGAAACTCTACATGCCAGAAGAGAAAGGCATGAAGTATTCAAGGTAATGAAAAGCAAGTATCTGAAACTAAGATTACTATATGAAGCAAGGCTATCATTCAATTAGATGGTGAAATGAAGAGATTCCCAAACAAAAAAGACTAAAGCACTTTGTCACCACTAAATAAGCACTGCAATAAATGCTAAAGAGACTGCTGTACTAAGAAGAAATGGAGAAAGAGGCATACAGAATTAAAATGGCAATAAAAGAGTAACTATCAATAACCTGAAATGTAAATGAATTAAATGCTATCAAAAGGCATAGAGTAGCAGAATGGATAGAAAAACATGACCCAATTATATGCTGTCTACAAGACACCCACCTCAAAACAAAAGACTCACACAAAATGAAAGTGAACAAATGGAAAAAATTATCCATGCAAATGGAAAAGACAAAAAGGCTGGGATAGCAATATTCATATCTGACAAAATATGAAGAACTGAAGGCCATTACAAGAGACAACAAAGGTCATTACATAATATTAAAGGAATCCTATATAATAAAATGCTAATATGCAAACTGTCCCCTTGGGAGTTTGACCAACCCTGAATTCAGCAGCTTGCTATGACGTGCACTGACCACCAGGGGGCAGCGCCACAGCCGGGGGAAGGAAGGCCCCAGCTGGCCCTGATCACCGGCCAGGCCTAGGGACCCTACCTGTGCACGAATTTCATGCACTGGGCCTCCAGTCAATCCAATAAGAGGATATAATCCTGGTACACATATATGCACATAATACAGGAGCACTTAAATATATTTAATAACTTCTAGAGGAATATAAGGGAATGATTGACATTGGTACAGTTTTATTAGGGAACTTGAACACCCCGCTGACTTCCAAACAAAAAATTAACAAGGAAACAGTGACTCTAAAGGACACACTGGATCAGATGGGTTTAATTGACATTTATAGAACATTTCACCCCAAAGCTGCAGAATATACATTCTTCTCAAGTGCACATGGATCGTTCACAAAGATAGATCACATGTTAGGATACAAAACAAGACTCTACAAGTTCAAGAAGACTGAAATCATATCAAGCATCTTCTCAGATAATAAATGAATGAAATTAGAAATCAACTACAGTAAAAACAATCAAAATCACTCAAACACATGGAGGCTAAATAGCATGTTATTAAACAATGAATGGGTTACCAATGAGATCAAGAAAAAAATCAAAAACTTCCTGGAAACAAACAAAAATGAACACACAACTACCCAAAATCTCTGGGACACAGCAAAAGGAAGTTCATAACATTACAGGCCTACCTCAAAAAAAAAAACCACAAGAAAAACTAAAAATAAACTATTTAACCCTACAACTTAAAGAATTAGAAAGAGAACAAGAAAAGCCCAGAGTTAGTAGAAGGAAGGAAATAATAAAGATCAGAGCAGAAATAAATGACATAGAGACTAAAAGAACAATATAAAAAAAAATAAAATAAACCAAGAGCTGTTTCTTTGAAAACACAAACAAGATTGTTGAACCAGACTCATCAAGAAACAAGATAGAGGACCCAAATAAATAAAATCAAAAACTAAAGCATTTAGGCTGTTTCCAAATCTTAGCTATTGTAAATTGCGCTACTATGAACATAGGGGTGCATATAACCTTTCTGATTGGTGTTTCTGTTTTCTTGGGATATATTCCTAGGGTATGCATGCATATAAGCATAACCAACAGACGCAAGTCACTGGGGGCGGGGGGACGAGGGCAAGTGCTGGGGGGGTAGGGGAGGCTGGGGAGAGGTCAATGGGGAAAAAAAAGAGACATATGTACTACTATTTGTAATACCTTAAACAATAAAATTTAAACAAAAAAACTAAAGCAGTGAAGTAACAACAGACACCACAGAAATACAAAGGATTGTAAGAAAACACTATGAACAACTATATACCAACAAGCTGGACAATGTGGAGGAAATAAAAAAAATCCCCCCCCCCCCAAAAAATATACAATCTATCAGAACTGAATCACGAAGAATCAAAAAACCTGAATAGGCCAGTAACAACTGATGAAATAGAAGCAGTAATCAAAAAAATCTCAGCAAAAAAAGCCCTGGTCCGGATGGCTTCACAGGGGAGTTTTACCAAACCTTCAAAGAACAACTTACACCTATCCTGCTCAAACTATACCAAAAATTCCAAAAGGAAGAAACACTTCCAAGCTCTGTTTATGAGGCCAACATTATCCTAATTTCAAAACCAGATAAAGACACTACAAGAAAAAGAACTATGGGCCAATATCCCTAATGAACATGGTTGTTAAAATCCTCAACAAAATATTAGCAAATCGAATCCAGCAATATATTAAAAAGAACATACACCATGACCAAGTGGGATTTATTACAGGGTTGCAAGGCAAGTACAGTATTTGCAAATCAATACACATGATACATGTCACATAAAAAGATTGAAAGACAAAAATGATATGATCATATCAATTGATGCAGAAAAAGTATTCAACAAAATCCAACACCCATCTTACCTAATAATAGACAAACATGCAAATTGACCATACCTCTGCTACACCCACCAGTCAATCGGATGAGTATGCATATTAACCAAACAAAGATGGTGGTTAATTTGCATAAATAGGCGCCCAGCGGCAATCAGAGCTGAGGGGTTCCCTGCCCAGGCCTAATGCCTTGAGGAGTTAGGCCTGGGCAGGGGCGGAGCCGGCGATCGCGGGGAGCTGGGGGTCAGCCGGCGATGGCAGGGAGCAGAGAGGGGTAAGACCTGGGCAGGGGCGGAGCCAGCGATCACGGGGATCAGGGGTGGATCCGGCGATGGTGGGGAGCTGGGGATCCCCTGCTCAGGCCTAACGCCTCAGTCAGAGACTTTAGGCCTGGGCAGGGGCGGAGCCGGCGATGGCGGGGAGCAGGGAGGGAGCCGGCGATGGCAGGGAGCAGAGAGGGAGCCGGCGATGGCGGGGAGCAGGGAGGGAGCCAGCAATGGCAGGGAGCTGGAGGTCCCCTGCAAAGGCCTAACGCCTTGGTCAGAGGCATTTGGCCTGGGCAGGGTGGAGCCGGCGATGGCGGGAGCAGGGAGGGAGCCAGCGATGGCGGGGACAGGGGCAGAGCCAGCGATCACGGGGAGCAGGGGTGGATCCGATGATTGCGGGAGCTGGGGGTCCCCTGCCCAGGCCTAACAC
>NW_005370366.1:2691619-2701195 GCF_000412655.1 Myotis brandtii
CGAACTAGAGGAAACACCTTTTCTGACTGCTCATTGGGTAAGCTCCCTGTATGCCACTGATAATATTCTTAGTAACTTGGGTAATAAGAACCCAATAAGGTGATCTAGGGTTTTTCACCACACTCCTGGCGAAAAAAAGGAAGGTCCGCTGCTGGAGGGCTAAGAAATGTCATATCATTTTTTTACACAATAATGAATTCTCAGAAAGAGAAACTAAATAAACAATCCCATTTACCATTGAAGCAAAAAAATTAAGATACTTAGGAATAAACTTAACCAGAGGTAAAAGATTTGTACTCGGAAAGCTACAATACATTGAAAAAAGAGACAGAGGAAGATATAAATAAGTGGAAGAATCTACCATGTTCATGGATTGGTACAATTAATATCATTAAAATGTCCATACCACCCAAAGCAATCTACAGATTCAATGCAATCCTTATTAAAATAACAACAGCATAGTTCACAGATCTAGAACAAACACTCCAAAAATGTATATGAAACCAAAAAAGACCCCGTATAGCTAAAGCAATCATGAAAAAGCAGAACAAAGTTGTAGGGATCACAATACCTGATATAAAGTTATACTACAAAGCTACTGCACTCAAAACAGCCTGGTACTGGCACAAGAACAGGATCAATGGAACAGAACAGAGACCCCAGAAATCAACCCAAGTCATTATGCTCAATTATATATTTGACAAAGGAGGCAAGAACATACAGTAGAGGCAAGACAGTCTCTTCAATAAGTGGTGTTGGTAAAATTGAAAAGATACATGCAAAAAAATGAAACTAGACCACACAAGAATGAACTCAAAATGTATATGACTTCAATTTAAATGTAAGGCATGAAACCATAAAAATCCTAGAAGAAACCATAGGCAGCAAAATCTCACACATCTCTCATAGCAATATGTTTATGGATACATCTCCTAGGGCAGTGGTCGGCAAACTCATTAGTCAACAGAGCCAAATATCAACAGTACAATGATTGAAATTTCTTTTGAGAGCCAAATTTTTTAAACTTAAACTATATAGGTAGGTACATTGTTATTAACTTAATTAAGGTACTCCTAAGGCTTAGGAAGAGCCACACTCAAGGGGCCAAAGACCCGCATGGCCGCAGTTTGCCGACCATGGTCCTAGTAGGGCAAAGACCAAGGAGAAAATTAAAAAATGGGACTACATCAAAATAAAAAGCTTCTGCACAGCAAAAGAAACCATCAACAAAACAAAAAGGGAGCCCACTGTATGGGAGAGCATTTTTGGCAATGATACATCTGATAAAGGAACTCATACAATTTAACAAAAGGAAGGCAAACAACCCAATTAAAAAATGGGCAACGAATCTAAACAGACACTTCTCCAAAGCAGACATACAGATGGCCAAGAGACATATGAAAAAATGCTCAAAGTCACTGATCATCAGAGATATACAAATTAAAATGAAAATGAGGTATTGCCTCATACCTGTCAGAATGGCTACCATCAACAAATCAGCAAATGACAAGTGCTGAGGAGGATATAGAGAAAAGGGAACCCTAGTACACTATTGGTGGTAATGCAGACTGGTATAGCCATTATAGAAAACAGTATGGAGTTTCCTCAAAAAATTAAAAATGGAACTGCCATTTGATGCAGTGATCCCACTTCTAGGAATATATCCTGAGAGACCCGAAACACCAATCAGAATACCAAAAAAGACCCCGTATAGCTAAAGCAATCATGAAAAAGCAGAACAAAGTTGTAGGGATCACAATACCTGATATAAAGTTATACTACAAAGCTACTGCACTCAAAACAGCCTGGTACTGGCACAAGAACAGTAATGAACAGAATAAACTGATGAAGAAAATAAATCCAGAGACATAGAAGCATAGAACAGACTGTGGAATCTCAAAGGGAAGGCAGGGGTGGATGGGTTGGTGGGAAGAGATCAACCGAAGAACTTGTGTGCATCTATCCTATATATAAAAGGCTAATATGCCGAAACCGGTTTGGCTCAGTGGATAGACCGTCGACCTGCAGACTGAAAGGTCCCAGGTTCGATTCTGGTCAAGGGCATGTACCTGGGTTGCGGGCACATCCCCAGTAGGAGATGTGCAGGAGGGATGCAGTGATCCCACTTCTAGGAATATATCCTGAGAGACCCGAAACACCAATCAGAATGAAGGTATGCATCCCTATGTTCATAGCAGCACAATTTACAATAGCTAATATCTGGAAACAGCCCAGCTGTCAACAGATGAGTGGATAAAAAAGATGTAGTACATTTATATCATGGAATACTATACAGCAGTAAAAATGGCAGGCGTTGGTCACAGCAGGATGGTGGAGCAGGTGAGAGGGGGCGCCAGACCATGGCGGGGTGCTGGTCGCTGTCATCGGGGCAAGCCTCTGGTGGTGACTGAAAATTCTCTGCTCCCACACGCCGCAGTCCCACCCAGTGCTCGCACATGCTGCTGGCGCTGGCCCCAATCGCACCCGCTGCCGGCACTGGAGCCACCGCTCACACCTGCTGCCAGCGCCCAGCGCCAGCCCCAATCACTCATCGCCGTCAACGGTATGAGCGGCGGCTGCCGGCCCCGATTGCCCCTCAGGGCTTCTCCACCTCCCCCTGTTCCTAAGGGGCGGTCAGGGCCAGCAGCCGCCGCTCACACCTGCTGCCAGTGCCAGCCCCACTCATACCTGCAGCTGGTGCCAGAGCCACCGCTCACACCAGCTGCTGCCCAGCGCTGGTCCCAATCGCCCCTGAGGGCTTCTCCACCTCCCCCTGCTCCTGGGCCGGCAAGGGCATCCCACCGCCCACCTGGAGGGCCGATCGCGTCCCGGCCTCCCCAACCCTCCTCAGAACGAGTGCTAGACGCAGGGCTCACAGCTGGCAAAAGCTGTGGCGGTGGCGCGAGCCTTTCCCGATCAAGACTGACTGAGCGTGAGCTCCACAGCAGGCGCAGTGGGGCCAGGATGAGTGGGAGCAGCCAGCAGGAGCGGCAGGCAGCATTGGACTGCTGGTTTCAGCCTAATCCCTGCAGGCCACGCCAAGGGACCCCACCCGTGCACAAATTCGTGCACCAGGCCTCTAGTATATACATAACCATGAACACAGACAATAGGGTGGTGAAGGCCTGGGGTGGAGGACAGGGGTGGGCTAGAAGGTATCAATGAGGAGAAAAGGGGGACATATGTAATACCTTCAACAATAAAGATTTAATGCAAAAAGTATAATAAAAAAGTGAACCTTAAAAAAATAAATAAGAGTTCCAAGACCCGACACTAGCACTAGCCTGCCTTGCTTCACAGCTTGGCCTTTCCTGGGCACTTCTAAGTCCAATACAAGTAGCAATCATCTGCAGATCGCTCTATGGCTCCAGTAACCCGAGGCAGTGGCTGACTTTGTACCTCTTGGGAAGCCCCAGAGCCAGTGCACCCAGTGGACAGCTTCAGACCTTACCATATTACAACTCTACACATCCACAAGCAAAACACTCAAGGGGCAGACTCAGTGAGCACCAAATCCTCACTTGAAGCAAGTCCTGCTCCATAGGGGTGTCTTCTGCACAGCAGCTCTTCCACTGTAGACACAGCTGGTCCTCACAGCCAATTGGCCTAGAGGTCAATTCCTCCCAGTGACACCAACAGCAATCAAGTCTCAACTATAAGACTGTGCTCACAGCCCACACAGCTGCACACCTAGAGTGCCCAGCTCAGGTAACTGGGAGGCTGAGCCACTGGGCCCTACAGGACACCTAATACACAAGGCCACTCTACCAATCCAGGAGACATTGCAGCTCTACCTAATACAATGAAACAAACATAAGGAAGCAGCCAAAATGCAGAGACAAAGAAACATGTCACAAATGAAAGAACAGAAGAAATCTCTAGAAAGAAAACTAAATAAAATGGACGCAAGCAAACTACTAGATACAGACTTCAAAACAATGGTTATTAAGGTTGCTCAAGGATCTTAATGAGAGCTTCAGTGATCTTAGTGTGAATTTCAAAAATCTTAGTGAGAACATCAAAGACATGAAAAAGACCAGTCATAAAGTAAGCATACACTAACTAAAATAAAGAATAATTTACAGGAATTCAACAATAGAGTACAGTATTCTGAGAATCAAAACAATTTGGAATATAAAGAAGCAAAAAACACTTATGCAGAAGAGTAAAAAGAAAAAAGAGGAAAAAAAGAAAGAAAAAAGAATCCAAAAATATGAAGATAGTGTAGGGAGCCTCTGAGACAACTTGAAGCATACCAACATTTACATCATGGGGGTGCTGAAAGGAGACGAGAGGGAGCAAGAAATTGAAAACCTATTTGAAGAAATAATAACAGAAATTTTGCCCAACCCGGTGAAAGAAATAAACTTCTAAGTCCAAGAAGCGCAGCGAGTCCCAAACAAGAGAAACCCAAAGAGGACCACACCAAAACACATCATCATTAAAATGCCAAAGATTAAAGACAAAGAGAGAATCTTAAAAGCTGCAAGAGAAAAGCAGTTAGTTACTTACAAAGCAATGCCCATATGACTGTCAGCTGTTTTCTCAACAGAAACTTGGAAAGCCATAAGGGAGTGGCAAGAAATATTTAAAGTGAGGACCTACAACCAAGATTACTCTACCCAGCAAAGCTATCATTTGGAATTGATGTCAGATAAAGAGCTTCACAGATAAGAAAAAGCTAAAGAAGTTCATCACCACCAAAACAGTATTACATGAAATGTTGAAGGGTATTCCTTAAGAAGAGGAAGAAGAAGAGGAGGAAGAACAGGAAGAAAAAGAACCAAAATATCAACAATAAAATAGTAATAAATACATATCTATCAACAATTGAATCTAAAAATCAAAATAAACAAACAAGAAATCTAATGAACAAAATAAACTGATGAGTAAAACAGAACCAGAGGCATGGAACAGATTGACAAATCTCCGAAGGAAAGAGGACAGGGCCGGGGGAGGCGGGGGATGGGGGCAGGGAATAAACCAAAGATCTTATATGCATACTAGAGGCCCGGTGCACAGATCTGTGCACACTGAAAGAAAATTAATTAGAAGAAATATTCAAGAAGCTGGGGAGGGACCATGGGAGGTTGGCTCCAGGGCCAGTCCAGCCTGTCTCGCCCAGTTCCGATCAATTGGCTAGACCCCAGCAGCAAGTTAACCTACCAGTTGGAGTGTCTGCCCCCTGGTGGTCAGTGCGTGTCACAGTGACCAGTTGAAACGGACACTTAGCATATTAGGCTTTTATATATAGACTAGAAGCCTAGTGCACAAAATTCATGCAGTTGGGGGGGGGGGTCTCTCAGCCTGGCCTGCGCCCTCTCACAGTCCAGAACCCCTTGGGGGACGTCCAGAGGGATCGGGCCTAAACTGGCAGTCAGACATCCCTCTCACAGTCCGGGGCTCTTGCAGTCCAGGACCCTTTACTCCTTACTGCCCGCCTGCAGTGGAGGCAGGAGAGGCTCCAGCCACCGCCACTGTGCTCGCCAGCCATGCGGCTGGCTTCTGGCTGAGCAGCACTCCCCCGGTGGAAGTGCACTGACCACCAGGGGGCAGCTCCTGTGTTGAGCGTCTGCCCCTCTGGTGGTCAGTGCGTGTCATAGCAACTGGTTGTTCCGCTGTTTGGTCGATTTGCATATTAGCCTTTTATTATATAGGATATGCATTACCTATGGACACAGAAAACAAGGTGGTGAAGACCTGGGGCAGGGCAGGAACCTGGTGGAGGGGGGCAATGGGAGGAATAAAAGGGGATATCTGTAATACTCTCAACAATAAAGTTTTTTTTTAAAGTGTTTCAAGGAATAAAGGGCTATGTTAATGCTGTTAATTGATGAAAGGTGAGAACTGAGAACTGACCTTAAAATTTAGCAAAGCAAAGGTCATAACTTGAAAGCAGCTGAGGAGAGGTGGCAAAAGTTTGAATGGAGGGGATACATGAAAGAGTAAGAAACTGGAGACAGTGAGTATAGTTCTTTCCAGGAGTTTCGTTATAAAGAGAAGAAAATAAATAGCATAGCAGCTACACAGGGAAGCAAGGAGAAGAGAGAGATTTTTTAAAACAGATGAAATAGCCCTGGCGTGTGTAGCTCAGTTGGTTGGAGCATCATTCAGTACAGCAAAATGTGGCGGGTTTGATTCCTGGTCAGGACACATACCTAGGTTGCGGGTTGGATCCCCAGTAGGGGCATGTACTGGAGGCAGCCAATTGATGTTTCTCTCTCACATCAATGTTTCTCTCTCTCTCTTTCTCTCTCTCTCTCTGTTATCTCTCTCTCTGTTATCTCTCTCTCTCTCTCTCTCTCTCAAAAATCAATAAAAATATATCCCCGGGTGAGGATTAAAAAAAAGAAGAAGAACCAAAAACATGTTTGTAGGCTGATGAGGATGGAGAGAGGGGAGACCTCCCATAGCCATGTCTTTGAGAGGAGAGCTGAGAGATCTAGTACCAAAGTGGAATGACATTTCACACTATTTTTCAGACCTAATTCTAGACTTTATCAATGTAATACAACAAAAAGTATATAAACCAAAGGCAAACAAACATGTATTTAGCTTCATACCTAGTGTCTGAAAAACATATACAAAAGATATAAACAGGAAAATAAAGAGACCCAAACATTAAAATGTGCTCATCCTCATTCAACTGACTAGAAATTGAAAAAGTTACAACATACTATTTTTCACATACTCTGTTGGCAAAGACTAAAACCTGATAACACCCAGTACAGAAAAGAGAAACTCTTTCATAAAGTATTACCTAGGAAGGTAAACTGGTACAACCTTTTGAAGGGCAATTTGACAATATCTATCCAAACTGTAAATGCACAGAAACTTTGACTCAGTCCCTATTCGGACGCCAAAAAAAAAAGAAAAAGAAACTTTGACTCAGCAATTTCACATCTAGGCATTTTGTGCTATATTAGCACAAGTTCACATTTGTAATAAACTAAAATTAACTTAAATGTCCATTAACAGGGGTCCAGCTAATTATGGTATTCAGATTAAGTAGTCATTAAGGAGAATAAGTAAGTTTGTTAAGTGCTGACATAGAAGTACTGAATATAACCAACAGAATATATATTAATTGACAAAAGCAAAATGGAGAGCAGTGCATGAGAGAGAGAAAATACAATTACATAGTCCTGAGTAGTCCAATATGGTAGCCACGTATCACATAAAGCTACTGAGCACTTGAACTGTGGCTAATGTAACTGAAGAACTAAAAAACAGAGGGTGTCAAAAATATGGATTTAATGGAATTTTTTAATGAGACTGCAGGTTCCCTTGTCGCTTCATTGCACTGTATGACTCACATTGAAAATACCTGTGCTCCCAAATGTGATGAACAGTATTTGTGTCAGTCTGTGAACATGAAACAAATGATCCAGGAGACTTGCACAGCCATGTAGTAAATGAACATGCATGTAAATTAATATACTTAAGTGCGAGTGTAACAATGGACAACATGGACAGTATAGCTTCTTGAGCAAAATTACCTTTGACAGATGTAAAAACTTCTTTGTACGTCAAGTATGTGGTTTTCCTAGAACAGGCAATGTTCAATATTAATATGCTATTGAACATATTAAAATTTTCCTCATGTTTGTGATGAGTATGGGAAAAGCTTTTCAATGATCCTAGAATATTACAACCATTTAAATTCACATTTATCTGAAGGGGTTTATTTATGTCAATACTGTGAATATTCAGCAGGCAAACTGAAGATCTTAAAATTCATCCGGACTTCAAACATTCAGCTGACTTACTTCATAAGTGTAATTAATGACTACTTGAGGAGGTTTGGAAATGGAGAAATTATTAAGTCCATGAGACAACTATATCATTCTGTTTAACTAACATAACATTAATGTAGTCATAAATATGACTTTTTTGGAGATGTCAAAAAAAGAAAATACCTGTGCTCCGTTTTCTGAAGCAGGGGAAAAGTGGACATACTCAATTAATTCAAAACCACGCTCAGACCGTGAGAAGGTACCGGCTGGTCGAGGAGGTGATGGTGTATTAGGCCTCCAAAATGCACCTCCTCGAAAGCCACGATTCCACAGCAGAGCGGTAGACAAGGACCTCCCCAGAGTGATGGAGACCGGCCCTTGCGGAGGACGGCACACTCTCTCCACGAGCAGACCGAGTCTCTGCGCCTAACAACAGCTTAGAGTGTGGCCAAGACCTCCGCAGTGAGAAACGGAGGCTCCCCACGAAACCCCGTTAACCTGGAACAGACGTTGGCCACGCCCCGCGGCCCCCGGCCCGAAGCGGATCCTCCCGCGCGCCGCAGACCCTCTCAGGTGCGGAGCGTCGAAACCCTCAGCTCCCCCTCTCCCTAAGCCCACATACTACCTCTCCGAAGTCCCCGGGCCTCTCAGTCCCCTCAAACCAAAGCCGGAGTCGCCGCAGCATTTACGAAAGAGCCGCCACAATCACCGCCTCCGAGGGAGCCCCGCCCCTGAACCAAGGGCTCCTGGGAAATGTAGTGCCCACCAGACCCTCTACGCCTGTGCTCGGGCACCACCAGGCTCACGCAAACTACTATTCCCAGCGACGTCACAGCGGGGGATGTTACCTAGGGGATTCGGGCGGGCATCTTCCTCCCCGGGCAGCAGGGAGGGCGGGGCGTAGGGAAAAACGTTTCTGGAGTAAACTCCGCCATAGACCGGAAGACCCGCCCCTTTGAAAACTGGGAGCGCGCCTAAAGAGATGGCGAAGCCCTCCAGGGTGTAGGCCTAGCGGAGCACCCTGGCAACGGGTGTAGACGGAGTGTGGGAGGAGGGGCCTTTTGCTTACCGTTGGCCTGTTTGAGAGGTTTGACTTTTCTGTTTTCTGCTTTGGCTGAGAGTGACTTAGTAATGGGAAAAATTGGCCACACAATTTTTTAAAATCACTTTTTAGTTTTCAATTATAGTTGACATATTATATTAGTTTCACGTGGACACTCCAGTAATTAAACATTATATAACTGATTAAATGATCATCCTGATCTCATTGTAATCTGACACTATACATAGTTATTAGAATACTAGAGGCCGGGTGCACAAAAATGTGTGCACTCAGGGGGGTCCCTCACCCCAGCCTGTGCCCTCTCACAGTCTGGGACCCCTCAGGGGATGACCACCTGCTGGCTTAGGCCTGCCCCTGGGGGATTGGACCTAAGCTGGCAGTCAGACATCCCTCTGGCAGCCCGAGAGCCCTCGAGGGATGTCCGCTTACCAGCAGGGAGCAGACCTAAGCTGCAGTCGGACATCCTTAGTGCTGCTGAGGAGGCGGGAGAGGCTCCCGCCACCACCACTGTGCTGGCAGGCATCAGCCTGGCTTGTGGCTGAGCAGAGCTCCCCCTGTGGGAGTGCACTGACCACCAGGGGACAGCTCCTGCATTGAGCATCTGCCCCCTGGTGGTCAGTGTGTGTCATAGTGACCAGTCATTCCCAGTCTTTCTGCTGTTAGGGTCAATTTGCATATTACCCTTTTATTATATAGGATAGAGGCCTGGTGCCTGGGTTGGGGCCGGCTGGTTTGCCCTGAGGGTGTCCCGGGTCAGGGTGGGGGTCCCGCTGGGGT
>NW_005370366.1:2703381-2709318 GCF_000412655.1 Myotis brandtii
CTTCTTATTTGCAACATAGTATATAGTTGCTTAGACTTGCAGCTGAGAGGCTGGCAAGTAAGGCAGCGAATGTTGGAGTCTGCAGCAAGCAAGCCTCCCTGTTTGCTTCAGTGCCTGGCTGCCGGCCGCCATCTTGGCTGACAGTTAATTTGCATATACTCACCGATTAGCCAATGAAAAGGGTAGCGGTCGTACGCTAATTACCATGTTTCTCTTTTATTAGTGTAGATAATTGACTATATTTCCTATGTTGTACATTATTATCCCCATGGCTATTCTGTAACAACCAATTTGTACTTCTCAATCCCTTTGTGGTAGGCAGTTAGACAGACATGATCAGGAAGGACGATGGGCCATACAGGTCACCAGGGTAGAAAGCCCTAGCAATGGGCAAAACTGGGAAACCTGGGACCTTGCCCCAGGGTGACCTTTCCTCCCCCAGTACAGTATATCACTGATCCTGTGGTTTGGACCCTCCCCTGACCTTTCCTCCCCTGGCATGTTGCTAGTCATACTGTTACCATAGTTAGCTAATTACTGATGGGAAAGAATGCAAAGGAAGAGTCAGATTTGTTAAGCATATTCAGCTGGGAAACAGAGGCCTGTTTGCTTCACCAGGAATCTACATCTTGACACCCCAAGGAATCACAGTATTGTCCCTCCAAGGGGTTAACACCCCACCCTCCCACCCCCCAGTACAGGATTGGGGGGGGCAGGGGAACAGGGAGAGATAAGATCATACTCAATAAAGTCAAAATGGTGCAGGGGAAGGTACTTAACCATAGAGGTGTTAATATAAAAACATTCAAACCTGTAAAGACTTTTTGTGAGTTTATTTGAGCCAAACTGTCGACAATTTCCGGGAAGCAGAATCTCAAAGGATTAGGAAAATGCTCCAGAGCAGCAGTCACCAACCAGTGGTCCACGGACCACTAGTGGTCTGTGAGGTCCAAAAGGTTGACTACCACTGCTCCAGAGAATGGTGTTTTTTCAGCTTGTTTTATACCTTACATCAAAGGAGGAGTGGGTTACTTGAAATCCATTGGTGATAGATTAGGGAGGCGGGAAAAAGCGAAGGGGGGAATCTCTGGGATTGGATAAGAAGTAAAATAATAGACAATTACTTAGGTGGGTACAGGATAGTTAACAGTCAACAATTAACATGATAACAATAGCAATGAAGCAATTTATGGTTTCCTGTCCTGGTGCCCAGGTGCATGTGGTTGTGCTCCAGGGGTGGGGGTGGTGGTTGAAGGGAAGGTATATTTCATAGGTATGTTATGATGCAAAAAAGACAATAGGCTCAGTTAAGGTAAAAATTGACCTCCTCAGGGAAAATACTGGCCTAGGACATGGCTACCCATCATAACTGCTTTTGTTATATTATAAATCAGCGAGCTAAACAGAGGACACCCTAATCAATCAGTAAGCTGAATTAATTTGGAGTCTTTTATTACACTAGCAGTCTCATAGGAATTGTCTCTCAAAGTCTGAGCAAAGCAACATGGAGGAAACTTTCCCTTTAATCCCTCTCCTTTGTCTCCCAAATATGGAGTTTCTGGACCCTTTGTAGGCTTTTCAAAGAGCCCTATGTAGATGTTTGTTGCAAGAAGCTTGTAACCTTGAGCACAGCACAACTCAGTAGCCTTGAGCATTTCAGATAACTGGAGGGCACCAGGCATGGGAGTAGCTAGGGCCAGCAGTGGAACGGCTTGTAAGGTCAGATAGTTGAGCTTATTTTCCCTATTATTCAAGCAAGCAAGTGTGTTTACAGAAGCCAAGAATAGCAGGGTTGATTCACAGAACAAAGGACTATCTGTGTTTAGTGGAAATTTTCAAACAGCAGTTTTTCCCAGCATAGAGGTTACAGGGACAAGATGAATTGCCTATACTTCATTCCCCACTGGTTTTATGTTCATGAGTCAAATCATTGACTCTTGTGGGTCACTGTTGGGGAGGGGGTTATATCGACCCCTGAGGACCATGAGCTTGATAGAATTAATTCTTTGTTGAATAAAGTTAGTAAACCAGTTTATAAGATAAGGGCCAAGAATGAGGGCCAGGAGTAATAATGAAGTCGGTGGTAAGGAATATATCCCCTAGTCTAGTTTAGTTATATTGGTAAGAATTCCTCTAGTAATTCTATTTTTGAGTTCCTAAATCTACTTCTGGGACGGCCTATGGGGATTGTTAACATTGTTAACCTACTCAGTTTGGAAGTCCCCTTTAATCCTATAAAGAAAATTAAAAACGGGACACATGTGAAAGTTTTATCTTTAGAGGGTTGAAGAGTCCTGGACTCTCTATTCTGCCTGTGCGGCCTTAAGCCGGGTGTGATGAAGCCACATCGGGATCCCATAAACCTTGACTGCCGTGGGGATGGTCAAGATGATGGTGTGTGGTCCTTTTTAGGTAGGAGTCAGTCCTTGGGTGGTAAATTTATTTACCTAAACAGAGTCACCAGGTTGGAAGGGATGAACCAGATCAGAAGTTGGTATAGGCAGGGCATCTCTGACAAGCTTCTGGACTTCTTTCTGGGTGGACTATAAAGCCTGTAAGGACTTGAGTAAAGATTGGTTATAGATGTCAGCTTTTATTTCTTCTCTAAATTTTGGGAGTATTGGAGGGGGTCTCCCAAACATAATTTTATGTGGGGAGAACCCCACTTGGTATGGAGTGCACCTTGCCCTGAGTAGGGCAAAGGGGAGTAAGGTGGCCCAATTTTCACCAGTTTCTGAGGTAAATTTGGTGAGGACCTCTTTTAAGGTCCTATTTATGCATTCTACCTGCCCAGAACTTTGGGGCTGGTAGGCACAATGTAGTTTCCAATTAATACTTAATGCCTTTGCTAAGTCCTGTGAAATTTTGGCTACAAAAGCGGGTCCATTGTCCGATCCTAAAGTTACAGGTAAGCCAAATCTGGGGACTATTTCCTGGAGTAACATTTTAGCTACAATGGTGGCAGTTTCTGTCCTAGTCAGGTAAGCTTCAACCCATCCTGAGAAGGTGTCTACGAAAACTAGGAGATATTTATACCCTGCGGCAGATATTTATACCCTGCTGCCGTGGGCCTGACTTCTGTGAAGTCTATTTCCCAGTGTTCCCCCGGGGACTTTTCCCTGTGCCCGGATTCCTGCCGGGGGTCTTTTATCCTGTTTGGCATTTACTTGAGTGCCGGAGACCAATTCCAGCATGACAACAGGGCTGAATCTGGGAATGGCTGAGGGCATTTCCCCAAACCTGAAAAGGGATTATTGCTTGGCTGCCAGACAGCTAAAAGGCATCTTAATCTACATGTTATTGCCTCCTACTGGCCAAACACCTGAACATAGGCTAATTCCCCAATTCTGACAATGCTTGTGTAGACCTTTTGAAGTGTATATCTCTGCCTCGCCTCAGGACAAATTGTGTTAATAAAAAGCATGGGGTCCTGGGACAAAGAGGATTTAGACCTGGGAATTTAGATCTTGGATCTTATCTCCTTTAGCTGAGCTCCTCTGACCCCCAAATGCCTTTCAAAATTATACTTCGTCTCTGGACTCTTATTTAAAATCTATGCACAGCCTTCTCCAGATTCCTGAACCCTTCTTGATGCTGGGACAAGAACCCTGGCACTTGAGGACAAGTAATGCATCGGGAAACAATGCTGTCAATTATACTATCTAGGTTGGATATTAGTTTCTATCCCTTAGGAGTTCTGTAAGTTTGGTATGGCCTAGGTGGGTGAACTGGTGTAACTGGTTAACTACTGTCCGACCTAGAGCCTTGGGAACCAAAAGTCGGCCGTCCGGTAAAGTCCACTATCCTTCCGGGTTTCTGGAGGTGTGGGCAGAGCTCAAGAGATTTATCTCAGTGCTACGGCTGATGCAATGCTGTGAGCACACTCCAGCGAACATGCTTCCTTGGCACACCAGGAAGTGGCAACGCCCACCTGACAAATCTCCAAGAGCCACCTACTCTTAGCCCCGACCCTCACGCCCATTGGATAACATAGCAAGCGTGTCCCTATTTTATTGGCAGCTTACCCCTTTTTATATGGTTGTACTTCCCCAATAAACTTAGATCTGTGTCTCTGAACCTGTTCTCCGGAGTCGTGCATGCAAACGCCCCAGCGTGTTGGGCTCCGTCGTCCTCACCCCTGAGGGACCCCCTGTTCCATCTGGCGCCTCGAACAGGGACCCCGGCATGCTCCTGGACGGGTGAGTGACTCTCTGTAACGATGGGAAACCTTCCCCCCTCAGCCTGAGCCCATCAGGCTCATGCGCTTCATGCATTGTTACAGAGTAGGTGAGTAAAAGTAACAGAAAAGGAGCTACAAAAGCTCTGGGATGTTCTAATAGCATTTAACCCTTGGCTGCTAGAAGCCCCCATTTGGGATCCCAGTACATGGGAGAAAGCATTACAGAGGATAAGATCAGCAGAGGTCCATGAGGGAAAGACTTTTCCGCTTTCTCTCGCGCCTGCTATCTTAGCAATCTTAGCCTGCCTAAGCGGGGCCCCACCCGAGCCTGCACTTCCCATACCGGAGGCTCTCTCCGCCACCGTCGGTGCGGGTGGGGGAACAGAAGACTCTCTGCCTCCCTATTCCCCTCCAGAGCCCTCTGCCCCCGCAGATCCCTGGGCCGTTTTTGACAAGCCAAAAGTAGTTTCTCAAAGCTCAAGAAAAACTGGAACTGAGACAGAAAAGAGCGAGGCGAAAGCAGGGGAGTCTCACCAGGAGGCTTCCTGCCAGAGTCACTCCCCCGCTCCCCTCGCAGAGCGAACAAAAAGTTTAACTGCCCAGCGGCTCCCAAGTAATCCTTTCGTGGGGGACACGGATGATAATCCATGGATGGGGATATATCAATCCATGTGTAGCCAGAGAGATAGAGCAAAGATGTCCTTAGGGCTGGAGACCCCTGGACTCTTTCCTGTGAATGTTAACCCCACAGCTGCAGCAAATGCTACCGGATCTGCAACAATATCCCCAATATCCAAATGGTTAATGAAGAAAAAAAAAAAAAAGAGGCCGTTGGCAGGGAGAGCAAGGAGAGAGAGTTCTTTGTTAATTTTTACTTATCTGAACTATGTTGGACTCAAGGCCACAAGCTGCTAGTAAGCACAACAATTTTTCTCTGTCCTATTTTCTTCTCTTTAACCCTTCCAATACTAAATTAGACTAATACAATATACTTAAAATTACATAAGGAAGGAAGCACCTGCTCTTATTAATCTAAAGAAATGCTGAATGTTTAACTTGCCAGCTAAGAGCTTAAAGTTCTAGTTAAATTAAATTGGGAAAAATTATAATTGTGGTAACTAAATGCCTAAAGTATAGAAATTTATTTTTAAGAAAATCGTGTGCTTTCTCTGAAAAATTCGGAATTCAAAATATGTTACTCATTGGTCTGATTAGAAAAAAGAATAAATTCTATAATCACAACCGAAATTTTTATATACAAAGATCAGTTTTAATTTAATTGATATCTCTTAATAATTATAAAAAGTATATAGTCTTTAAATCATGTATACACATATATATTTGATGGTCTTTCAAGTTAGATTTTAAAACTATAACCAAGGAATAACTTTAAGACATTTCATGGGCCCTGAAATGTTTTCAAAAGTTTATTCTCTCTTCTTAAAGGGTCTTTTAATAAAGCAAATTTAATATACTTGAAATCACATGGAAAGCTTTATCAAATAAAAGTTAATAAATGTATATTTTAGGTTTTTGCCTCTAAGAAAGGGCAAACAGCAATTTAATAAGGACATGAAAGGATTTAATCCCTTCTACTGTGTGGAAGGCCCCCTGGGAAGGCACTTGAGCATTCTATATTGACCTCTCTTGCCCTTTTTGCCAAGAGGGTCCCTCTTCTTATAATCCAATTGCCCACAGCTGTTGCCTGAGCTCTCTGTTCATGCTGAGATTGAAGCCTCATGGTGGCTGGTACCATG
>NW_005370366.1:2710211-2713312 GCF_000412655.1 Myotis brandtii
GCTCACACAGGTGAAAAGACTCGCCACGCAATAACAACCCTCAACGGGGCATTTTTAACATTAGGCTTCCCCTGGGAAATTAAAACAAATAACGGCCCCTGCTACACTAGCGAGGCTTTTCAGCAATTCCTCACGAAACATAACATCAAGCACATTACTGGCATACCATACAACCCACAAGGGCAAACCATAATAGAAAGACAAAATAAAGAGTTAAAAATCTAGCTTACTATAGAAAAAGGGGGGGGGGGGAGGGAGATAGACCAAAGATTAACACCTCAACAGCAACTATTACAGGCTCTCATAACCCTCAATTATTTTCATTTTGCCCCCGACGGTCTTCCTCCCATTTTCAAACATTGGGGAGGTCTCAGAGACATACCAACACCTCTCCCTCTGGTCCGGTGGAGAGATCCACTAACCGGGGCTTGGAAGGGCCCCGACACACTCTTAACCCAAGGGAGAGGGTTTGCTTGTATTTTTCCAGAAGGTGAGAAAAATCCCGCGTGGATTCCTGCCCATAACATCAAACCCTGCACCACCAGCGATGAGCTGTAGACCACCATCACCATCACCCCCGGTAGAGGAAATGGAGGACCTGACCATAGAGGACAACCAGCCCCAGCGGCGGAGACGACCAAGACACCGACGGGCACACAACATTACCTGGGGTGGGATTTATGCGGGCCCAATACATGTATTAATCAAAGAGCCTTCACCGGCCTAAAAGGGGCCCGCCTGTATAACGGCACCTGGAAAAAGCCGACAAGTAGATGGGAGAACAACGTCGCAATCAACCCCAATGCCACTCATAGTTTTAGTTACTGGCCCTGTGTGAGACCCCCCTTCTTCTTCTTACAAAGCAATTATAGCGCTTTTACTTGTACCCAGCAATCTTGTGTACTATCTAATTGCTGGAATCTGTTGAGTTTAGTTCCTTAAGTGATGCCCTCAGCCATCTAACCTCCTGGTTAAATCCTGCTAAGATATTCATATGGGCCGTCCTAGCATCAGGAGGCCTCCTTGCATTCTGCTTGTTTCGTTGCTTTTACTCCATGATCCAAAGAATAGATGCACAGCAAGCTATGATTGTCCACATCCAGCAGGCACTTATAAAAAGGGAAGGGGGAGATGTGGGAAGAGCTCAGGAGATTTATCTCAGTGCTGCAGCCGAAGCAACGCTGTGAGCACACTCCAGCAAACAGGCTTCCTTGGCACACCAGGAAGTGGCAACGCCCGCCTGACAAATCTCCAACCTACTCTTAGCCCCGATCCTCACGCCCATTGGATAACATAGCAAGCGTGTCCCTGTTTTATTGGCAGCTTACCCCTTTTTATATGGTTGTACTTCCCCAATAAACTTAGATCTGTGTCTCTGAACCTGGTCTCCGGAGTCATGCATGCAAACGCCCCAGCGTGTTGGGCTCCGTCGTCCTCACCCCTGAGAGACCCCCTGTTCCATGGAGGCCTGCCTCTGTGTGGCTAGTTTCTCCTCCTTCTCTGTGTAGGCTGGTGAGGTGGGTAGGTCAGGGTCTGGAAGAGTCACTAAAATCTGTAGGGGCCCCACTGGTTTTAGGGCAGCCTCCCAGGCCGTTTCATCTGCGGCCCGGTTCCCTCTTGCTTCTAGAGAGTCCCTTTCTGGTGCCCCTTACAGTGGACTAATGCCACCACCTTGGGTAGCCAGATGGCTTCTAGTAGAGCCAGAATTTCTTCCTTATTTTTGATGTCCTTCCCAACTGAAGTTAAAAGTCCCCTTTCCTTGTAAATAACACTGTCTACGTGAGCCATTGCAAATGCGCACTTGCTATCAGTATAAATCGTTACTTATTTTACTCTTGCCCACCGGAGAGCCTGAATAAGGGCAATTAACTTGGCCTTCTGGGCTGACGTCCCGCGAGTGAGTGCCTGAGACCAGATGGTTCGGTCTAAAGTAGCCATTGCCATCCCCACATACCTGGTTCCTTCCTGGACAAAACTACTCCCGTCTGTGAACACTACCTCATCCGGCGATGCCAGTGGGGTGTCAGTGAGGTCCAGGCAAGCTGTCTGTACTATGTTGATGACCTTTAAACAGTCAGGTAGAGGTTCTTCAGGGTCATCGTCTGGGAGGAGGCTGGCAGGGTTCATGGCGAGAGACTTGTGAAACCTGATGTGGGGCTGGTCGAGTAGAAGAGCCTGAAACCGAGCTGGTGTTGCAGTGGCCATTAATTGGACTATGACCAGGGTTTGGTGACTTGCCAGTCCTGGAGGGTTGCTCTCCACCCATACGGTGGGGAAGAGCTGCTGAAGTCTTTTCAGGTATGCAGAGGGCTCACTGGCGGGTGACGCTTCCAGAAGCGGTTCTTCCTGTAAAAGATATTCCTCCGACAGAGGGCAGGTGAGTAGGATTCTGGTAGGAAAGGAACCTTGGGCTGGAGGGTCCACGGTAAGGTGGGCCTTGTCCCCTTCAAACGAGATGGTGGCTTGTAGCTTCTGTAGAAGGTCTCCTCCTAATAGGGGGTAGGGACACTCCAGGATGACAAGGAACGAATGGGTTACAGTGTTTTTCCTAAGATCTACTGTCCTTTTTGAAGTCCATGGGCAGAGAGTTGACTTTCCTGTGGACCCCTGAATGGAAGTTTTCTTGGTGGTTATTGGTTCCATAGGCTCGGTTAGGATGGAATAGGTAGCACCAGTATCTATTAGGAAGCTAACAGGCTTGCCCCCTATCTATAATGTTATCCTGGGCTCCTGGGGGCTGAGCGGGATGGAGTCCCGGCCCCGTCAATCCTCCTCTAGATTCAGGACCTTCAGGGCCTGAGACTGCCTCTTCCTGTCCCCGTCGGGTTGGTCGGGCAGCCTTTCTTCCAGTGTCCTTTTTTACAATAGGCACACTGGTTTTTCCCAAACTGGGGTCTACTTCCCTGCTGTTGGTCTTTTTGTGAACCCTTTTTCCTTTGGGGGTTTGTTTCTTCTAGAGCTGCTACAACTGCCCTTGCTAGTCTCTTATCCTGTTTCTCCCCTGGGGAGTCTCTATTGTTGAATACCTTTTGGGGGGCGCCCCGAGCCCCGTCCTGGGTCACCGGGCGCGCCTCCAGCCGATGCCTGGCACAGGGCTGGCC
>NW_005370366.1:2714403-2719219 GCF_000412655.1 Myotis brandtii
GCTCTCAGCAGCCACCAGGGAGGCCCAGGCCCAGCGGGGCCCCCTTCTGTGCAGACTCTTGGTCCCGTTTGTCACCAGCACCCAGGCATTCTGCATTTCTGAACTTGTTGCAAGAGAGATGGGCCTGCAGGCTTCAGAAGAGTTTGCAGGGGATCCAGGAGACCCTGGGAGCTGTGACTTTTCCTACGGAGGAGGTGCCAGCATTCCCAAAGCTCTTATTCTCCATAAAACGGGCTCTCACCCATCTGTCAACCTCAGAACATGGAGTGCAAGTGTAGACTTAAGAAAACAGTGTAAATGAACATTGTCATCAATGGTGAAGGTCAGATTCAGGCAGTTTTCCTCACAGGATGAGGGAGTCCAGAACCAGCCTGGTCAAAAATTACACCAGGAGGACAGAGGCCTCCCCCATGGGGACAAGCCAAATGAGTGAAGTGAATCTTCGGGCGTGAGGGACCAATCCTGTGAACTCCTAGAACCCACGTGGAGTCAGCACGACCAATATATCAGACCTTCTAAAGCAGCCCATTGCCAGCCCACTGTATTGTAATTTTTTTTTTCATTTTTATTAAACTTCTGGTTTATCTGAAAGAAAAAAAAAGAATACCTTTTGGGCTACTTCAATTAATTGAGACTGATTCATGCCCTGGAGTTCCTCTAATTTTTGAAGCTTCTTCCTTATATCTGAAGTGGGCTGGGTTACAAAGGCTAAATTGAGTGCCCTTTGGTTTTCTGGAGCATCTGGGTCAATGGGAGTGTAAACTCTGTAAGCCTCGCAGAGGCGCTCCAGAAAAACTGTGGGCGATTCCTGGGCTCCCTTAATGACTTCAGTAACTTTTGATAAATTTGTAGGCTTCCGGGCTGCTGCCTTTATGCCTGCTAGGAGAACACGGTGAAAATTGTCCAAGGAAACCCTCCCTCCCGCCGAGTTGGGGTCCCATTGGGGCCTGAGGGATGGGAAAATTTCCTCTACCTGATCCCGATTCTCCTCTAGCAAACCTACCCCCTGGCCCTAGGGTGGCTTTCTTAGCCTCAAGCCGAATTCTGTCTCTCTCTTCCGAAGTGAAGAGAGTGACTAGGAGCTGCTGGCAGTCATCCCAGGTTGGCCGGTGGGTAGGAAGACAGATTCTAGGAGGCCAATTAGGGCTTGAGGCTTCTCAGAAAATGGGGGGTTTTGAATCTTCCAATTATAGAGGTCGCTTGTGGAGAAGGGGGCATAAACTAAGAAGGGTTGCTCTCCTAAATTCCCCTCTGTAGGGAATCTCCCTTAAGGGTAGGAGAGATCCCTTGGGTGGAGGGTCTCTGGAACTGCCCTCCCTTGCCTGCGTGGGGCTCCAAGTAGTGGGAGGTGAGAATGAAAGAGACCGCTCTCCCTGTGCTGGAGCCTGGGGATTTCCCTCCTACTGGAGGAGAGGGAGGGGGAAGGGGGAGAGGGGGAGAACCGGGGGCTTGGACAGCGTCTCCCCTTCAGCACTTCCCTTGGGGCCAGTGCCTCCCTTTTTGGGATTTCCCTGGGGGCTGGCTCTTCTTGCCGAGCTTCCCTTGCTGGCTACTAATACTTGAACCCCAATCTGTAGAGTATAATTCTTTAACTACGGTGGGGGATTTTGAACTAAGTCCAACCATTGACCTATGTAGAAAAATTGGTCTGGGTGTGGACAGTAAATGATACTAACTGGATTCCTTCTATTAGTCTCCCTAAGTACTTTGGCATAAGCCAGTGATGGCGAACCTTTTGAGCTCGGCGTGTCAGCATTTTGAAAAACCCTAACTTAACTCTGGTGCCGTGTCACATATAGAAAGTTTTTGATATTTGCAACCATAGTAAAACAAAGACTTATATTTTTGATATTTATTTTATACTAGAGGCCCGGTGCACAAAAATTTGTGCACTCGGGGGGGAAAGGGGGTCCCTCAGCCCGGCCTGTGCCCTCTCGCATTCTGGGACCCCTCGGGAGATAACGACCTGCTGGCTTAGGCCTGCTCCCTGGTGGCAGAGGGCAGGCCCAATCCCTAAGTGCAGCCCCTGGTCAGGCTCAGTAATGTTGCTATTGTTATGAATAGTAATGTAAATATCTGATATACAGGATGGTCTTAGGCGACCCCTGTGAAAGGATCGTTCAACCGCTAAAGGGGTTGCGACCCACAGGTTGAGAACCGCTGCTCTATATGGTTGCAAACTGCTGTCCAAATATCTCAGTTTCCCTGCTCTGCCTGTCCTGGCCCACTGGCCTGTATTATCTAATCAATTTCCTTTTAATAATTCTCTTCTCCTTCTTATCACATACACAACCTTTATAAATTTCATACTTCTAAATTAGCCTTTAAACCTTTCTATATCCTTCAAAAATGCATAACCATGCCTTAGACCTTCTATTAAGTATTTCTATTTTAATATTCTTTCTTTCTGCTATACTTTCAGCAGCTTGTATTGGCCTTTTCTTTCCTGACTACAGAATTAAACCTTTTTAATCTGGCCAATAAAATACTATATTCTAAAGTTTCTCTGCTGAATATTTCAATGCAGCCTAAGAAGCACCCAGTAACCCCGTCCTGCAAGGCTCAGAGACAGAAACCTTTTGCTTTTCATTTTCTGTTTTTATCTTTCCCCCTCTCCCCCTCCCTTTCTGCATTAATCATTTACTCTGTCTTTGGCAGGGGGAGATAAGGACCTTTTATTTACAGGCAAGCAATAAACTAGCTCAGCCCTGGGCAAACTATGGCCCGAGGGCCAGATCAGGCCCTTTTGAAATGAATAAAACTAAAAAAAAAAAAGACCATACCCTTTTATGTAATGATGTTTACTTTGAATTTATATTAGTTCACACAAACACTCCATCCATGCTTTTGTTCCGGCCCTCCGGTCCAGTTTAAGAACCCATTGTGGCCCTCCAGTCAAAAAGTTTGCCCACCCCTGAACTTTGGCGTGGTTCTTAGTTTAAATCTCCCTGAGAATTCTATGACTCTTTTACAACTCTTTTGCAAATAGTTAACTTTAGAACTTGTTTCTTTCTCTCTCTTGTCCTTAAAAGTAGTCTTGGAATTAGCCAGCCTTTGTTTAAAACTTCTCTGGGTTGCAGTCTTTACAGATATTATACCTTTCAATTAACCTTAAAATCTTAAAATTTTAACTCAGTATAGAAAATTATAAATCAGGGAAGAGCAAATTAAATTCTGCTTTACAGACAGAAATCTCCCTAGCTAAGAGTTTCTGGCGAGCTAATACTCTAAAAGAAAGAGCGAGGACTGATTACCAAGAATAAGGATTCTTGGCAGCTGCTAGAATGACATCCTGCAATTTCTTTTACGGTTTAGCCCTACTGTATAACTGGGCTTCCCCTAAAGCGGGACTTGCCCTATCTTTAAACAAATTAAACAATAAAGAGACAAAACATTAACAAATACTCTCATGTTTGCAGCCAGACAGCACAATTCCTCTCAGTTAAGAGACACAGGACAACACAAAGTAGCTTTCGCTTTAACATTCTCATACTCACATTTATATACCTTCAGCAGACATTCACTTGGAAGTTAAACAGTTAACCAAATTCCTGCCTAACTTCCCTAACAGAAACAAATGTGGGGGCCTAACAAGAACAGATGTGGGGGCCCTCCCTGAACCCACACCCCAAGAACAAGATTCTCAACCAGAGAAGGTATGCTGCATCCAGTCCTTCTTCTCGGTAATAAAATGACCAGTCAGCCCTAACCAGTTTGGCTCAGTGGATAGAGCGTTGGCCTGCGGACTGAAGGATCCCAGGTTCAATTCCAGTCAAGGGCATGTACCTTGGTTGCAGGCACATCCCCAGTAGGGGGTGTACAAGAGGCAGCTGATCAATGTTTCTCTCTCATCGATGTTCCTAACTCTCTATCCCTCTCCCTTCCTCTCTGTAAAAAAATCAATAATATATATATATTTTTAAAAAGAAACTGTTCTTTAAAATAAATAAAATAAAATAAAAAATGACTGGTCATACAAGCAAGAAAGTGAACTTGAATTTACTTCATCGAATTCACTTACCTCCGAAGGCATTTCTAGTGGCTCCAAAAAGATGCAGGGGCATGTCAGGTGTCTCCCAACTGGCTGTCAAGGCCACCAAGAAGCGTCTCTGGGGCCCTGGAACTTCTTCAGGTGGCACCTCCCCTACAGATTTTCTGGGGCTTGGCAACCAGGCTGGGGGAGGCCATCCGCCCTAGGCGTCTGAGACCAAGTGCCAGTAGGCACTTATCTCTTATCTCGCTGGGGCCTCCAAATGTTATATTGTAAATCAGCGAGCTAAACAGAGGACACCTTCATCAATCAATCAGTAAGCCAAATTAATTTGGAGTCTTTTATTATGCTAGCGGTCTCAGAGGAGCTGTCTCTCAAAGTCTGAGCAAAGCAACATGGAGGAAACTTCCCCTTTATCCCCTCTAGATCAGGGGTGGGCAAACTTTTTGACTCGAGGGCCACAATGGGTTCTTAAACTGGACCGGAGGGCCAGAACAAAAGCATGGATGGAGTGTTTGTGTGAACTAATATAAATTCAAAGTAAACATCATTACATAAAAGGGTACGGTCTTTTTTTTTTTTTTAGTTTTATTCATTTCAAACGGGCCAGATCCGGCCCTCGGGCCGTAGTTTGCCCACGGCTGCTCTAGATCCTTTGTCTCCCAAATATGGAGTTTCCAGACCCTTTGTAGGCTTTTCAAAGAGCCCTATGTAGATGTTTGTTGCCAGAAGCTTGTAACCTTGAGCACAGCACAACTCAGTAGCCTTGAGCATAGTACATTTCAGATAACTGGAGGGCACCAGCCATGGGAGTAGCTAGGGCCG
>NW_005370366.1:2720238-2733533 GCF_000412655.1 Myotis brandtii
TAAGTCTATTTCTTTCACCAGGTAGGGGAAGTTTTCTGTCATTATTTCTTCAAATAGGTTTTCAATATCTTGCTCTCTCTCTTCTCCTGGCACCCCTATAATTCCGATGTTGGTACACTTGAAGCTGTCCCAGAGGCTCCTTGCACTATCTTCATATTTTTAAAAAATATATATTTTATTGATTTTTTACAGAGAGGAAGGGAGAGGGACAGAGAGCCAGAAACATCGATGAGCAAGAAACATCGATCAGCTGCCTCCTGCACACCCCCCACTGGGGATGTGCCCGCAACCAAGGCACATGCCCTCGACCGGAATCGAACCCGGGACCCTTCAGTCCGCAGGCCAACGTGCTATCCACTGAGCAAAACTGGTTAGGGCTATCTTCATATTTTTGTATTCTTTTTTCTTTTCTGGTTGGGTTTTTTTGGCTTCTTTGTATTTCAGATCTTTGACTTGATTCTTGCGGTCCTCTAGTCTGCTGTTGGAACTCTGTATAATATTCTTTATTTCAGTCAGTGTACGCTTAATTTCTAGTTGGTCCTTTTTCATAATCTCGAGGGTCTCACTAGATTTCTTGAGGGTCTCACTAAATTTATCGGTAGTCTCACTAGACTTATTGAGGGTCTTAATAAATTTATTGGCGGTTTCTAGAAAATTCTTGAAAAACCTTAAAAGTGTGATCAGATTGGTGATCCATTCTAAAATATTTCAGGTCATTAGTTTTAAACCCACCAATTACAACATTTCCTGGCCCCGGACATCTAACATAGCTCCCTTCTCCAGGATTCTGTTGCTAAGTTTCCTGAAGTCCCTGGAATGTAGTTTAGTTTATCTAGCTCAGGGGAGCAAGTACCTGCAGTTTCCTTTCCTGACTTGGTCTTCAGTTTACCTCTACCAAACCTGCTTAAGGAGATGAGCAAGATGTTCCTTCCCTCCCAGTGAGATTCAACTCATCGTCTGGGTCAGGGCCACTCCCCAAGGGGATTGTTGCGATAGGCAAGTTTAAGAAATACTATTTTATACTGTATTTATTCAACTACAGTTTGATAATATTTTTGTCACCCACTAATATTCCACCATCACCTTAAATCCATGAATTTTTCCAACCTTCATTGCTCTCCTTGCTCTGAACTTAACTAAAAAGGCCTTTTGGGCTTTTTAATGCTTTTTGCAGCACTCATTCAGGACTTCTCAGGGGCCTTTCAGCTCTGCAGCGTTTACCCTCATCTGAGTGTCTGAGCCTGATCTTAGAAAGCACTCTGCTGCTCATCGCTCTCTGTAATTACCCCTGGCCCTCTCCTCTCTCATCAAAACTTAGGCAGGTGTCCAGTCAAAATTTCATTCTGAAGACTGACCAGGCTGACTTTTGGCTAGCACCTTCTTCCATTTTCTCAAGTCCTAGGAATATACCCAGTTTGTCTGTTTGTCTGTCTGTTGTCTTACCTTCAGGAAACAGCTCAAGCCCTTATTCAACCACAGCAGCATTCTCCTCCCTGTCATAAATCCTGTGGTAGCATGCTCACACTGTCACAAGCTTCATCTCAGCAGTTTGAATTGGATAAGAAAGGGCTCTTCTTTGGTTGGTGACTGTTTTCTTATTCTGTGGGTAATTGTGCCATTGACTGCAGGTAATGACAACAGGGTCTCTCTTGTTTTTTCTAGGTGGTAAACCGTATGATTTCTTCTGACTTGTTTTGTCTTCTACCCGTAATTTCTGGAGCTCAAACTCTACCCTCTGCACTTTACTTCCGCACCTCCTCTGAGTCTCAGTGTGCTTTTTTCTTTCCTTCTAGTTGTAGAATTTCCACTCAGCCAGCCTTCCTGTGGTTCTGGATGATGTCCGTTTTGTCTTTTAGTTGTATTTTTGAATTGGTTGTGCGAGGCAGCAATTTCCGGTGTTTACCTATGCCACCATCTTGGTTTCTCTCGGAAAATTTCAAACAGCAGTTTTTCCCAGCATAGAGGTTACGGGGACAAGATGAATTGCCTATACTTCACTTTTAGTTGAAGTTTTAATTTCAGACCATCCTTTAGGTCTTTAAGTTTGCAAGACTGCCATGCAGGCCTTCCCTGAGTTTGTCAGGATAGCATGTGGCCTTTTATTTTTTCCATTCACAGAGGACTGTCAGTCTAACCTAGGAAAAAGACTGTTGGCTAGGGAGTGCAAGCCTGTGAAAACTTGAGAAGCTAATTGGTTATTTTGAAAAAGCTCCTGATTAAAACCCAGGGGAACAAAGAGCGCTCTCCTCTCACTCTCACTTGCTCTCTTGCTCTTTCTCCCTCACGGGCCCCGTATTCTCACCTACCTGGGAAATTGCGACCATTGGGGTCTAGTGGCCACCTGGGGCCCAAGAAAGACTGTGTGGGCTCCAAAACAGTATGAAGCAAAAGCTCTGGACAGTGGCTTTTATTTTGACCCTGCTGAAGACACAGTTGGACTTTTTCCATGGCGAGGCAGAGAGAGATGAGACATTGGAAACACACCTACAACAATGTAAGTTAGACCCCCATAAAGGAAGAACAAACAAAGCAGCCAGAGAATAGCCCTTAAGCATAAAGCCCCAGGACCATGAGGTTCTGACCCCCATCAAATACATCTACATCTCAGTTGTGTTTCAGCTCCAGGTCCAGAAAAGCAGCAAAACCAGACAAGCAACCCCATGGCTGACATCAGGATCAGCTACATTGACTAATGATCCCCTACCTAGGTGCTGACCAATCAGTGGAGACCACAACCCTGAAAGAACACAAGGAAAGCAGATGAATTTTCTATTGAGATCCTCTCCTGGGGCCTCCCCTATAATCCCACCCTTAAAAGCCTTTAGGAAAGAGGACCCAGTTCTCTCTCCCTCCTGGAGCAAGCAGGTGCCTTTCCTCTCTGCCTCTTCTTTCCCTAGGACAATTACTTTTACCTTTCTCTCTCCTAAGCTCCAAGGGCCCTTCTTTTGCCTCTGTAACATGTTTCCTGAACCCATTTCTTCTACCTCTATGACTTTCTAAATAAACTTACTCTTATAGTTTGAATCTTGACTCTGATTTATTTCTTAACCAGAATTCAAGTATAGAGGTTGCTAAACCAAGGTCTGGTCTGACTCAACCAGTCTAACACCTAGTGCCATTTCGCCACCAAAACCTTCACCTTTTTAAAAAATATATATTTTATTGATTTTTTTTTACAGAGAGGAAGGAAGAGGGATAGAGAGTTAGAAACATCGATGAGAGAGAAACATCGATCAGCTGCCTCCTGCACATCCCCCACTGGGGATGTGCCCCCAACCAAGGTACATGCCCTTGACTGGAATCGAACCTGGGACCCTTCAGTCCGCAGGCCGACGCTCTATCCACTGAGCCAAACCGGTTATGGCCACCTTCACCTTTTTCAACCATCCCCTCAACCCCACTCCCATCTAGCAAAATTCTCTGTATCTATTAGTCTGTTTTGTAAGAACAGAGGAAGGCCTCTCCTTTTCTTCGTTGTGGCCTTCCACAATTTATGAGAAGCACCTGGTAATTAAACCCCAATATTGTTAGCTCTGTTAGGGACTGAAGGGAGACATAGAATAGTAGAGACTAGCTACAGTTATAAAAAACTAGAGGCCCAGTGAATGAAAATTCATGAACTTGGGGGGGGGTCCCTCAGCCCAGCCTGTGCCCTCTTGCAGTCTGGGACCCCTCGGGGGATGTCCACCTGCCAGCTTAGGCCCGCTCCCCCATTTAGTCGGACATCCTTAGCGCTGCCGTGGAGGTGGGAAAGGCTCCTGCCACTGCCGCTGCACTGGCCAGCCATGAGCCAGCTTCTGGCTGAGCGGTGCTCCCCCTGTGGAAGCACACTGACCACCAGGGGGCAGCTCTTGTGTTGAGCATCTGCCCCCTGGTGGTCAGTGCGTGTCATAGCGACCAGTTGCTCCCAGTTGTTATGCTGTTAGGGTCAATTTGCATATTACCCTTTTATTATATAGGATAATAACCATGCTCTGTTAACTGTGATTGTTTTGTTCTGATTAAAGAAAGCACATTCTAACCTGGCTGGGAGTTAACCTGGAAATGCAGCCCATCCTCCACATCCAAGAGCTGCCTATTATCATGGAAAGATTAGCAACCTTGTTGCAGAAACCAGAGGCACCAGTCCTTTGCAAACTCCCAGCCCTTTGCAAACCCCCAGCCTGAAGTGCCTTTAATCTGTAATCATTATACCCATTTTGATTCCTTTTACCTACATCCCTATGCCTGCATAACCATTTTTATTTTTGTTTACCCATTCTTATTCCTTTTGCTTACTTCCATGTCAGGACCAGGAGGTTTTGACCCCACATCAAATACACCTAGGCCTCAGTTGTGTTTCAGTTCCAAGTCCAAAAAAGCAGCAAAACCAGACAAGCGACCTCATGGCTGACATCAGTTGGACTTTTTCCATGGCAAGACAGAGAGAGATGGGACATTGGAAACCCATGACCCTCTGCCCTGGTGCTGACCAATCAGTGGATACCACAACCCTGATGTCTTTGTCCTTCTATCCCATATAAGCAGCTGGCTTATGGGGAGGTGCAGAGCAGACTTTTGTGGATGATCTACTGCTCTCCCATGCTGCCAGCATTATTAGAATAAATGCTCATACATGATTCAATCCTGAATCTGCTTAATTGGCTCAAGTAGTGACAGGCAGCCTAGATCCATCTGTTGTCCGGTTTCAGATCCTCTGATTCAAACAGCCCCTCTGTTCAAACTGCAAGACAAAATAAGCTACTCTCAAGGCTACATTCTTGCATCCCCCTCCTCCCTACTGTTTTCACAACTCAGGGATAATTGGCATCAAGGAGTCTCAGGTTAGTAGAAAGTTCCTTCCCCCATCCTATTCAAACAAGCCTATTTTGAACTCCTCATAACTTTTGCTCTAAGCATGTTTTACAGGTTTGGGGAAAATACTGATAAGACACCTCCCTAGGACATCTGCTGGACTGTCTCCTGGAAAGCAAACAAGCTGTAACTTTTCAAGACATCCCCTGGTATCTGCTCAACTTAAACACAACTGCCCCTTCCTTCCTTGTTGCTTGGCAACAGTCACTGCTTAAAAGACCAGGCCATCCTTTGTTCCCTTCCCTGTATTCACTAGCAATACTTGGCCCTTTCCTCTTTTGGAAAGTAAAATAAACTTTCTCTCTGCATCTCTTCTTTAAGTTGTGAATTCCTTCACAGCCTGTGTGACCAGCCAAATCCTAACATTTTTCTGTTCTGCTTGTTCATTTATTTTGGTTTTTAGATTTAATTATTGATATATATTTATTGCCATTCTTCTTCTTCTTCTTCTTCTTTTTCTTCTTCTTCTTCTTCTTCTTCTTCCTTCTTCCTTCTTCCTTCTTCCTTCCTCCCTCCTCCTCCTCCTCCTCTTCCTCCTCCTCCGTCTCCTCCTTCTTCTTCTTCTAGAATATCTTTCAACATTTTATGTAATACTGATTTGGTGGTGGTAACTCCTTTAGCTTTTTCTTATCTGTGAAGTTCTTTATCTGACCTTCAATTCTAAATGATAGCTTTGCTGGATAGAGTAATCTTGGTTGTAGGTCCTTGCTATTCATCACTTTGAATATTTCTTGCCACTCCCTTCTGGCCTGCAAAGTTTCTGTTGAGAAATCAGCTGACAGTCGTATGGGCACTCCTTTGTAGGTAACTAACTGCTTTTCTCTTGCAGCTTTTAAGATTCTCTCTTTGTCTTTACCCTTTGGCATTTTATTATTATTACTAGAGGCCCAGTGCATGAAATTCGTGCACCAGGGGGAGGGGGGTCCCTCAGCCCAACCTGCACCCTCTCTAATCCAGGAGCCATCAGGGGATGTCCTACTGATGCCTTAGGCCCACTCCTCATGGTTCTCTGCTCTCTGTGGGGCCTGGCTGCTTTGCCCCGCTATCCTCAGTCTGCGGGGCCTGGGGGCTTCACCGCTGCTGCCACGCGAATGGAGCCGCCATGCTCTGCTGTGCACTCTCTGTCTCTGTCTGCTGGGCCTGGGGGCTTCGCTGCCACTGTTATGCCCAGATTTCAGGATCCCCAAGAAACCACATCAGGGAGCCAGCCAGTCCGATGCAAAAGCATAAGAGTCTTTATTCGAGCTAGCTCGGCTCCCCCACCTTGCCGACGCAGCGACAGGAAGCAGAGAGAGAGAGAACTCTGTGTGGAGAGGGGTTTTATAGGGGGTTGGAGTAAGGGGAGGAGAAAGGGCTGTGGCCTTGCCGATTGGCCAGGCGCAAGTCGGTGTCTTGTTCCTGGGTGTGGCTAGCAGAGGCTTAGACTTCCGGGAAGAAGCTCCTTGCCAAGCACATGGCCAAGGCAAGATGGAGCACTTACCTTGGGGCAAGATGGAGGGCGTAGCCCTTACCCTGGGACAAGATGGAGGGTGTAGCCCTCGCCCTTTCAGCCACCTTGGAGATGAAGCCATCACGCCCTGCTGTCAGCTCTCTGTCAGCCCAGCCTGGGGGCTTCACTGCTGCCTCTACACCAAGGAAGCCGCCATGCCCTGCTGTTTGCTTGCTGTCTCTTTCTGCTGGGCCTGATTGCCCCTAACTGCTCCCCTACCAGCTGTCTGCTCTCTGTCTCTTTCTGCTCTCTGTCTCTTGCCACCACCACCACATGAACAGAGCCGCCACACCCTGCTGTCCACTCTCTGTCTGCCAGGCATGGGGGGTTTTGTGGCTACCACAGTGCGAAGCCACCCGGGTTTAATTTGCATACCCACTCCTGATTGGCTGGTGGGTGTCACGAAGGTACATTCAATTTGCATCTTTCTCTTTTATTAGTGTAGATTTTTTAAGAAGACATAAACAGCATTTATTACCTTGGTATATCACACTGGTCTTGTTGCTGTTCCTTCACATTAACTGGTTTTCCGTCTTCCCTTCCTCTTCCCACAGTGTCTACACAGTGCATTCTAGAACAGCTCACAGCAGCAATATGCTTATTCCACATCTCTAACACCATTCATTCTCAGGGTTAAAGTTCTGGTCCACACACCCTTCCGTGTAGGAAGTTCAATGCTTGCGAAAGAATTTGTAATAAATCAGGTCTCCCAGGATGGCTCCAGTAATATAACAATGGAAAGCAGAAACTTGTTAGTTGTCATTTGTCTGGACATTAACCAGAGAATCTTTTGGCTTTTGCTCAAGTTTTCATTTGTGTTTACCAGTCTATTCTTGGTATGTTCCAACTGGTCACTTTGCTCCCCCAGCTCTTCTATAATTTCTGAGCCAATCTGGTCAGTCTCTGTGGCAATCTGATGAGAATGCTCAATACTCTGGGTGGCCTGGTTCAGGCTGTCAGTGCCTTGCAAAAGCAACACCCTCTTAGACTGTAGCTGATTCATGTGCTTATTCTCTACAGTGTATGTGCCATATTTCATGTCTCCTCGACCCCCATATGTGGCTGTAAAAGGTGTGCTTCTCACTTCCCAGTGGAGTTTGACAAGTTCCTTCCAGTAGTTTCAAAGCTTAGACATCATAGGGTTATGAAAAGATAGAGGTGCATAATGTAGTTCCTCTTCCATCTCTGCCAGTGTTTCATTTGCTTTCTGTTGCTTCTCATCAAAATCTCTGACCAATTTATTCTTCTCTTCTGTTCCCCCAGTCCCCAGGAACACTCCAGCACCCCTCATAGGTCTTCAGGGAGGCTGCAGAAGATCTCCTGCAGTTTCTTTTTTTTTTTAAATTTTTTAAATTGTTTTATTGCTTAACCCCAGCGGACACAATGCGGCGGCCGGGGGAGTGCTCAGAGCAGCCGCTGCGTGGCTTGGAGCACACCCCCACCCCAGCGGAGACAACACTGTGGCCAGCCGGCGCTACATGGGTCAGGCGTGGGTCCCAGCCCCCTCTTGCACAGTGGGAGGCGGGGCGCCTCCTCACATGATTTCAATCACACGCTAGGCCTCTATTATATATATAAAAGCCAAGCGACCAGAACAACTGGTCGCTATGATGTGCACTGGGGCAAGCCAACCCACTCCTGCAGTTTCTCGAAATGCTCCAAGGAGGTGGCAGAGGTGGCCATGGTGCAGGCCTTGCTCCAGCAGGGGCTGCCTAGATTCTGGGACCTGGGGCCTGCTCCTACCCCTGTGGTCAGCTGCCCAGCCCTGCAGGCATCAGGGCAACCAATACCATGGCTGCCCAGGTGTTAATTAGGATGTGTCTTGGTGTGGACCTCTTTGGCTCCTGTTGTTTGGGATTATCTGTGCTTCCTGGACTTGTAAGTCTATTTCTTTCACCAGGTAGGGGAAGATTTCTGTCATTATTTCTTCAAATAGGTTTTCAATTTTTTGCTCCCTCTCTTCTCCTTCTGGCACCCCTATTATGCAAATGTTGGTATGCTTCAAATTGTCCCAGATGCTCTTTACACTATCTTCATATTTTTGGATTCTTTTTTCTTTTTGCTCTTCTGATTGGGTGTTTTATGATTCCTTATATTCTAAACTAGAAGCCCGGTGCACGAGATTCATGCACTGGGGGTGGGGGGCCTCAGCCTGGCCTGTGCCCTCTCACAGTCCGGGACCCCTGAGCGGATGTCCGCCTGCTGGCAGTCAGACATCCCTCTCGCAGATGGCGCTCTTGCAGTCCAGGACCCCTTGCTCCTTACCGCCCGCCTACAGTGGAGGTGAGAGAGGCTCCCGCCACCGCCGCTGGTGCCAGCCGTGAACTTGGCTTCTGGCTGAGTGGCACTCCCCCTGTGGAAGCACACTGACCACCAGGGAGCAGCTCCTGCATTGAGGGTCTGCCCCCTGGTGGTCAGTGCACATCATAGCATCTGGTTGTTCGGCCGTTCAGTCAATTTGCATATTACACTTTTATTATATAGGATTGCTGATTTGATTCTTGGCATCATCTACTCTACTGCTGATTCCTTATAAATATTCTTCATTCCAGTTATTATATCCTTCATTTCTGACTGGTTCCTTTTTATGGTTTTTATGTTCTTTTTCATGTTGTTGAAGTTGTCACTAAGTTTTTTGAGCATCCTTAAAACCATTCTTTTGAACTCTGTATCTGGTAGTTTGCTTCCATTTCATTTAGTTCTTTTCCTGGAAATTTTTCCTGTTCTGTCATTTGGGACATATTCCTTTGTGCATTTGACTGTTTCCCTATGTTTGTTTCTATGTATTAGGTAGAGCTGCGACGTCTCTTGGACTTGGTAGGATGACCTTGTGTAGTAGGTGTCCTGTAGAGCCCAGTGGCACAGCCTCCCCAGTCACTCAAGCTGGGTGCTCCAGGTGTGCTCCTGTGTGGGCTGTGTGCACTGTCCTCTTGTAGTTGAGCCTTAATTGCTGTTGGCATCACTTGGGGGATTAAACCCCACGCCAGTTGGCTGTGAGGACCAGCTGCAACTATAGCAGAGAAGCTGCTGTGCAAGAGACACCCCTCTGGAGCACCACTTGCTTCGGTGAGGCTTTGGTGCTCACCAAGTCTGCCCCCTAAGTTTGTCGCTTGTGGAGGTGGTAGGGTTGTAATCTGGCGTCTACAGCTGTCCACTGGGTACCCTGACTCCCAAGAAGAGCTAAGTCAGTCACTCGGCACAAGCTACAGAGTGATCTGCAGATGGCGGGGGTCAGAGGTGTCCAGGAAAGGCCAAGCTGCGAACCAAGGCTGGCTGCCACTAGTAACTACTCAGACTCACTCCCTCTGAGCTTGTGAAGTAGATGTTCTGTAGTGGTGGGGCAGCAACTTGAAAGGAACCAGAATCATATGGAGAGGAACTGCTGGTCTGGCTGAAGGGCAAGAGCTCGGGGGTAGCTTTCTGGCAGATAAAAGTGCTGGCAGAGGCCATTATTCCTTTTCTGAGACCTGCCTCCTCCCAGAGCCAGCAGGCAGGTCATATCTGAGTCTTCATTAACCTGGCTCACACTGTTCACCCTGCCCTGAAACCCCACCGCACCCAACTTTCAGGCCTACTCAAGCCGTTTCAAGTGGCTTTTTCATATACACAAATGGCCTCTCTTGCCTCATGCTTCAGACTTTTCTAAAATATCTGAAACATTCAGCATCTGGCCTCCAATTACCTCAAACCTCTTGCTAAGTGACCACACTATTTTTTTTTTATTATTGAATTTATTGGGATGACACTGGGTAACAGATTTCAGGTGCACAATTCCACAACACAGCAGCTGTACATTGTCTTAGGCCGCACTACTTCTTTTTTAAAATTAAATTAAATTTTTTTATTCATTGATTTGAATAAAATGGGGGGAGATAGATAGAAAGATAGATAGAGAAACATGGATTTGTTGTTCCACTTATTTATGCATTAGTTAGTTGTTTCTTGTATGTGCCCTGACTGGGGATTGAACCCAAAACCTTGGTTTATCAGGACAATGTTCTAACCACCTGAGAAACCCAGCTAGGACCTGTTGATGTTTTCTACAAACCAACTTTTGATTTAGTTGATTGTTTTTCTGTTCTCTGTTTCATATATCTCTGCTCTAATAATTATTAGTTCTTTTTGCTGTCTTTGGATTTAGTTTGCTCTTCTATTTTAGTTTTGTTGTTGTTGTTAATCCTCACCCAAGCGTATTTTTTCCATTGATTTTTTTAGGGAGTAGAAGGGAGGGAGTGGGGAGGGAGGAGAGAGAGAGAAAATAGAGAGAGAGAGAGATCAATGTGAGAGAGACACATCGATTGGTTGCCTCCTGCAAGTACCCCGACAGGGCCAGTGATCAAACCTGCAACCCACACATGTGCCCTTGGCCCTTTGGTGCATAGGCCAATGTTCTAATCACTGAGCAACACCAGCCAGCCTTTTTTGTTGTTGTTGTTCTTTAAGGTGTAAAGTTAAGTTGTGATTTGGGAATCTTCCTTTTTTTAAACAAAGGCATTTAGAGCTATAAATTTCCCTCTGAACACTTTCACTGCATCCTATAAGTTTTTGTTTTCATTCATTTAAAAGTATTTTCTAATTACACTTGTGAATTCTTCTTTGACCCATAAGATTTTTAAGTGTGTTTTAATTTTCATATATTTGCTATTTTTCCAGTTTTTCTTCTTCTGTTAACTGATTTCTAGCTTCATTCCATTGAGGTCAGAGGAGATACTTTGTATGATTTCAATTATGTGTGTTTTTTTTTTATGGTTTCATTCTTTTTATTTACTTATTTATTTATTTTGGTTAATCTTCACCCGAGGATATTTTTCCATTGATTTTTAGGGAGAGTGGAAGAGAGAGGGAAAGACAGAGAGAAACATCGAGGTGAGAGAAACACATCGATTGGTTGCCTCTGACCAGGGCCAGGGCCCAAGGAGCCTGCAATTAAGGTATGTGCCCTTGACTGGGATCAAACCTGGAACCCTTTGGTCTGCAGGCCAACGCTCTATCCACTGAGCAAAACTGGCTGGGCTGATTTCAATTATCTTAAATTTACTGCAAATTGCTTTGTGACCTAACAAATGAAGTATGTTGGAGTATGTTCCATGTGCATTTAAAAAATATGTATTCTATTGTTATTGTGTGAAATGTTCTACATATGTGTTTTATGTCTCATTGGTTTACATGACCTATTTCCTTATTCTTCTTCCTAGTTTTTCAATCAACTATTGAAAGTGGGTTCTGGGTAAAACTCCTGTCTGGTTTGTGCATCCTCCTACCAGACTGAGTCGGCAGAGGCTATTGTACAGGAGGCCCGATGCCTTTTGGCTGCTGTACAACCCTCTGCATTGTATTTTTAAAAAATTTAACACATAACAAGCAGGCATTAAAAAGAAAAACCCCAAATGCTCTCTTGTATCCATTTTAAGAGTAGGATTGGCGCTTTCTGCTATTACCTGAGTCCTGATCTATTACCCCAGGGAGAGCTTGCCAATCCTGCACTTTCCTGGGGTGGAAAGGCTGCAGTGGGGTTAAGGATAAGGTTCCTTGGGCCTACCTTCTCCCATGCCTTTACATTTACCTTTCCTTCCTCAGAAAAAAAAAAGAAAAAAAAAAGAAAGTGGGTTCTGAAGTCTCCAACTATTATTGTAGAACAATATATTTCTCCCTTCATTTTTATCAATTTTTGCTTTATATATTTTGGGGCTTTTTTGTAACAATTTTTTAAATTTGTTTTTATTGAACTTAGAGAGAGAGGAAGGGTGAGGGACAGAGAGATAAAAACATCAATGAAGACAGAGAAACAGGGATCAGACTATCAATCCCCAGAGGGAAAGTAGGGGAGGGAGGGGGTAAGGGGGAGAGATCAACCAACGGACTTGTATGCATGCATATAAGCCAAACCAATGGACACAGACAACAGGGGGATGAGAGCATGAGTGGTGGGGAGAATGGGGGTTAATAGGGGGGATAAGGATACATTTGTAAAAACAAAAAAACAAAACATCAATGAGATTAATTGGCTGCTTCCTGCACACTCCTACTGGGGATTAAGCCCATGTGCCCTGACCAGGAATTGAATCAGTGACCTCTTGGTTCATGGGTCGATGTTAAACCACTGAGCCACACCAGCAGGATCTTTGTAACAATTTTTTATTTAAAAATCTATTTTGTCTGATATCAGAATAGTCTTCTCTGCTGTCTTTTGGTTATTATTTGCATGGAATGTCTTTTTTCCATCCTTTCACATTCAACCTAAATGTGTATTTGAACCAAAGGTGAATTTCTTCTAGATAATATATAGATGGATCATGGTATTTTTAAATGAAAGGAAGAATAACATTCTCTCACTTTAAATAAAAAGCTAGAAATTTAATTAAGCTGAGCAAGGAAGACATGTCAAAAGTTGAGATAGGCTAAAAGCTAGGTCTTTTATGCCAAACAGTTAGCCAAGTTGTGAATGCAAAGGAAAAGTTGTTGAAGGATATTAAAAGTGCTACTCCTGTGAACACACAAATGATAAGCAAAATAGCCTTATTGCTGATAAGGAGAAAGTTTTAGTGGTCTGGATAGAAGTTCAAAGTCACTACAACATTGAAAGAAGTTCTACTGTTGGTAAAATTCTATCAATTAGCATCACATGCTACAGAGAAATTGTTCATGAAAGAAGAATCAATCCATGCAGCAAACTTCACTGGTGTCTTATCTTATACTAGCGGCCCGGTGCACAAAATTTGTGCAGGGGGGGAGGGTGTCCCTCAGCCCAGCCTGCATCCTCTCCATTCCGGGACCCCTGTGGGATGGGGCCTAAACTGGCAGTTGGACATCCCTCTCGTAATCTGGGACCGCTGGCTCCTAACCGCTCACCTGCCTGCCTGCCTGATTGCCCCTAACCATTCTGCCTGCCTGCCTGGTCACCCCTAACTGCCCTCCCCTGCCAGCCTGGTCACCCCTAATTGCCCTCCCCTGC
>NW_005370366.1:2734106-2736558 GCF_000412655.1 Myotis brandtii
AGGGGTAATCAGGCAGGCAGGCAGGCAGGCAGGCAAGCTGTTAGGAGCCAGCGGTCCTAGATTGCAAGAGGCAGTCAGACATCCCCCAAGGGGTCCCGGATTGGAGAGGGTGCAGGCCGGGTTGAGGGACCCCCCACCCCCGTGCATGAATTTCATGCACCGGGCTTCTATCTATATATATAAACAGGGAATATGCTAACTAGCTGAGCATCACGACCGCTCAGGAGGAGCTGCAAGTGCAGATGGGCAGGAGGGGACTGCATGCCGTCCCCACCCCAGCGGCCATGGGGAGGCTGGGGCTGGGGGCGGGCTGGAGCGGAGACACAACACACAGGAGCACCTGCCCCACCCCAGCGGACACAATGCGGCGGCCCGGGGAGTGCTCAGAGCAGCCGCTGCGTGGCTTGGAGCACGCCCCCACCCCAGCGGAGACAACACTGTGGCCAGCCGGCGCTACACGGGTCAGGCGTGGGTCCCGGCCCCCTCTTGCACAGTGGGAGGCAGGGCGCCTCCTCACATGATTTCAATTGCACCCTAGGCCTCTATTATATGTATAAAAGCCAAGCGACCAGAACGACTGGTCGCTATGATGTGCACTGGGGCAAGCCAACCCACCCGATGGGGGCGGGGCCAGCTGGCCAACCTCCTGCAGCCCTTCCTCCAGCTAGCTGGCCCCGATTGGGGAGGACCAGCAGGACCCCACCCGTGCACGAATTTGTGCACTGGGCCTCTAGTTTTAAGATATTGACATAGCTACCCCAACCTTCAGCAACTACCACTCTGAGCAATCAGCAGCCATAAGTATTGAGACAAGACCCTTTACAACCAGATTACACTCACCTAGAGCTCAGATGACAGTAAGCATTTTTTTAATAATATATTTTTTTTACAAATTTACAAACATTTTTTAGCAAAAGTTAAAAATTTTAACAAAAATTTTACATTTTTAAAATAAATTTACATTTTTTAGCGAAAGTGGTTTTTAATTAAGTTATGTACTTTTAAAAAAGACATAATGCTATTGCACACTTAATAGATTAGAGTATTATAATGAATTCCAGGGGGTCACCGCTTGGGGTGTTCTAGTCAAGAACGAGAAGTGGTCATCTTTTTGTTGTTGATAATCCTCACCCGAAAATATTTTTTTCCATTGATTTTTTTAAAATATATTAGTATTGATTTCAGAGGAAGGGAGAAGGAGAAGTAGAAACATCAATGATGAGAGAGAATCATCAATCCACTGCCCCCTACAAGCCCCCACACTGGGGATTGAGCCCACAACCCGGGTATGTGATCCGCCCCAGAATTGAACCTCAACCTCCTGGGTCATAGGTTGACACTCAACCTCTGAGCTACACTGGCCAGGCATCCATTAATTTTTTTAGAGGGGAAAGGAGAGACGGGGAAAGAAACTTCGGGCCTACAACCCAGGTACCTGCCCTTGAGCAGGAATTGAATCTGTGACACTGAACCGAGACCCCCTGGTATGCAGGCCCACACTCTGACCCAGCCGTGGGCAAACTACGGCCCTCGGGCCGGATCCGGCCCGTTTGAAATGAATAAAACTAAAAAAAAAAAAAGACCGTACCCTTTTATGTAATGATGTTTACTTTGAATTTATATTAGTTCACACAAACACTCCATCCATGCTTTTGTTCCGGCCCTCCGGTCCAGTTTAAGAACCCATTGTGGCCCTCGAGTCAAAAAGTTTGCCCACCCCTGCTCTAACCATTGAACCAAATGAGCTAGGATGAGATGTGGTCGTCCTGAGGTAGTTTTATTTACTTGCAGCAAGTAAAGGAGACAGGGAATTCATACCCAAACCTCTGTCTTACAGAAAGGAGGCGTAGTTGTTGCTTATATACAATATTCAGTTAATTACACATTTTCTCCTTGGCAGTTGGTTAAACTTATTGTTGGGCTCCTGGTCAAGATCATCTCTTTACAGCTGCATCTGCAAAATACTGTGCTACATGTTAACATTTAGCAAGAATAGCACTGTCAGAACCACCCAGATCTGAGACCCTTGTCCTATCTAATAATATAGTGTAACACAACTTTTATATGCACTGGGAAACCAAAAAATTCATGTGACTGGCTCTACTATTGCGACAGGCCAGTAAACCAGGACACGTGGAATGAGGAAACTGAGATAGTTAAACAAACTGACAGAGCAATTTACAGCAGATACAGATGGTCACCTCCCCAGAAATAACATCTAGGCCTCAGTTGTATTTCAGCTCAGAAAAGCAGCAAAATCAGGTGGGTGACACCAGGATCAGCTTTGATGACTGACCAACTAGTGAAGACCACAGCCCTGAAGGAGCACACCTAGAAAACCGATTAACATTCTGCTGAAAACCTCCCCTGAGACCTCCCCTATGATTCCTACCTTAGAGAAAGAGATTAAGCCTCAAGACAAAGGACCCAGTCTGTGATCTCCCTGTGGGAA
>NW_005370366.1:2736775-2737705 GCF_000412655.1 Myotis brandtii
GCCCGCACGTGGTATTTTGGTGGAAGAGCACACTCAAGGGGCCAAAGAGCTGCATGTGGCTCGCCAGCTGCAGTTTGCCGACCACCGTACCTAACCTAAACCCTAAAGGACCCCACCAGGCTTGCAACCAGGGAAGCAGTGGGCAGCGGCCCCTTCTGCCTAACTAACCTCTGAACCTGATCCCAAGGCCCCTTTTTCTCTCTCTTTCCAGAGAACTAGGGCAGCCCAGCCTAGGCCCTTCTGTTCCTTCTATGCTAAGCCCTTTCTTGTTTTACTGTCCCCAGCTTTAATAAATGTTCCCCTTGTAATCACCTAGACTCGTGCTGTGAAATTTTTACTGCACAATATCAAGATCCCACACACTACCACTGGCCCTAGGCGCACCACCAAAGGCCAGGTTCCCTTTCCCGTAACACTGTGATACTGGCATTATTGTGGTGGTCCAGAACCCAACCTGCAATACCACTGACGTATGCCGGTAGTCGGGTATAGATTCATAACCTTTCTACATCTTTTCTCTTCTCATTTTCTTCATATCTGGGAAATTTTATTCTTTCCCATCACTTCACCCGCTACTCAATGAATCTCCAGCCCTCACTTCTCTGGAAGAGCAGATTTGTATTTCTAACCACTTAGGAACACTGCCAGGAACTTCAAACTCAGGAAGTCTTAAACTAAATTCATTATCTTACCCTCCTGTTTCCCCAATCCCAAACCTTTCCAAAATTTGCTTGTTCCAAGCTCCCGGGAATCACCCTCACCTCTCAGTTAAATGGCAGCACCATCCACACTTTCTCCAAAATCCAACTTTGGAGTCACCACTCATTTGCTAAATCCCGCCAGAAAGATGAAACAAAAAATCCTAACCCTGGGCTGGTTCGGGAAGGAAAGCCCGCCTGCGCAGCCGCGACCTGGCCGCGGAGCCCACGG
>NW_005370366.1:2737907-2739258 GCF_000412655.1 Myotis brandtii
GGAAGGAGCCGGTCGCGCCGGGGCCCTGCGTTTCTTGTTTCCGACGTGCCAAAGGGCATGTCTGTCTTCTGAAAGTTGGGTTACAAAGCAAACTTTTGCAAAAAGTCCAGGATTTTGATGGATAATCAAGGAACACCGTGAGTAATTGGGAAAACCGTGCGTGATAGGAACATTTACTGTCAGTTGAAGTTCAAAGTCGAAACCTGGAAATGAGTTTAATGATTCCTTCCGGGGCTGAGTGTTAACTCTCAGTCTCTAGAAAAGCAGGGCGCGGCCCAGAGTTCAGCCTTAGGCTCTGGGTTGCAAAATGACAGTAAACATGAAGATCTGTAAAATGTGGCGCTAGAATAAAGAAGTTCACCCGAATGTGTGCGTGTTGCAGATCCTTTCCGTGCGCTGACTTGATCTTGTATTCAGTGAGCACCAGTTAGTTCGGGTCTATGTGCTCAGAGCTGTGACAGGCCTCTGGAGGTGGAGCAGCACCAGAGTGGGGGGCCTCTCTTCTCAGGGGTTCAATAGTCCCATTAGGAAGGTGCAGAGTTGATGCCATTTGAGTCCAAATATGCAAATAGTGTCAGAGGATATTCGGTAATCCTTGGTTTTAATGGATGCGGGAGTTTTTAGTAAGCAAGCGTTTATTGAATGCCTACTGTGTGCCCTAGAGTCTAGGTAAAAATCAACAAAGCCCAGCCCTCGCATGGGATCTATTCTACTGGAGAAACTAAAAGTGTTAAGAGTGGTTATGAGGATGTGTGTGACTACAGCTGCCCCCGGGGGCCATGGGGAGGCTACAGCCTGTCCTGGATCAGAGCTAAGGGTTCCAGGGAGGCTCCCAACTGCACTCACAGTTTCTGGATAAAGTGGCCAGAATTTGTGAGAGAGAGGCTGAAAGTTTCCCAGGACTTAAATATAAAAGTCCATGGTTTCACTATCACATGATGTTAATTTTTAATTAGAAATTAATGCATATATATATATATATATATATATTCTCAACCAAGGATATTAATCCTCACCCGAAGGTATTCTTTCTATTGATTTTTGTTTTGTTTTGTTTTAGAAAGAGTGGAAGGGAGGGAGGAAGGAAGGGAGGGAGAGAGAGAAACATCAATGTGAGAGAGATACATCAACTGGTTGCCTCCCACAGGAGCCCCAACTGGGGCGGGGATTGAACCTGCAACCTAGGTATGTGCTCTTGACTGGGAACTGAACCCTCAATCCTTCCATGCGTGGGCTGACGCTCCAGCCACTGAGCCAAACCACACTGGCCAGGGCACTTCTATATATTCTTTATTTATTGATTGATTTAAGGGGGAGAGAGAGAGAGAGAGAGAGAGAGAGAGAGAGATCA
>NW_005370366.1:2741459-2755360 GCF_000412655.1 Myotis brandtii
CCTCCGTACCTCTGCACTTTACTTCCGCACCTCCTCTGAGTCTCAGTGTGCTTTTCTCTTTCCTTCTAGTTGTAGAATTTCCACTCAGCCAGCCTTCCTGTGGTTCTGGATGATATCCGTTTTGTCTTTTAGTTGTATTTTTGAGTTTGCTGTGGGAGGCAGCAATTTCCGGTGTTTACCTATGCCGCCATCTTGGTTTTTTTCTGGTTGATTCTTGTATGTGCCTTGACCTGGCATCAAACCTGTAACCTAGGTGGACCAGGAAGATGCTCTAACCAGCTGAGCTACCCAGCCAGGGCAATCCTTCTATATTTGATCTGTGACTAAAATCTGTCATGTTTTCCTTAAAATGTATATTATGCCTGGCCCGTGTGGCTCAGTGGTTGAGCATCGACCTATGAACCAGGAAGTCGTAGTTCAATTCCCGGTCAGGTCACATGCCCGGGTTGAGGGCTTGATCCTGTGCTGGGGACGGGAAGGGGGGGTAAAGGGGAGGGGGAGTTCATGCCAGATCAATAATTCTCATCATTGATGTTCTCTCTCTCTCTCCCTCTCCCTTCCTCTTTGAAATCAATAAAAATATATATTTTTAAAAATCACATGTCTTTAAAAAATGTATATTATGAATCTATACCAAAGGATTTTTGGGTGTCATAATATCAGCCATAAAGGCTAGAAATTATTCTAAAACCAATATACATATTGCAAACTGAAGTAATATCCAACTTTTGTGATTATAATATGATTGCAATATCTTTTTTTAAAAAAATAATGCCCAACTCTCCCACAGTTTGCATGTAGAACAATTCTAAAGTCACTATCATTTATATTTACTGAAAAGAAAATCCTTAAAAGTTATGACTTGAAACTTCTTTTCCCTACAGGATGACTGTGGGAGTCTTTGCAAATTGTACTTTCTGTTTGAAAGTAAAGCACTTACCTGGTCAACAGAAGAAAAAGCTACAAACTGACATTAAGGAAAATGGTGGAAATGTTTCCTTTTTATTAAATCCACAGGTAAAATATCCTAAGAATTCTTCTATGATAGACCATTGTGCCTGAGGGGGTGCAGGTCATGGTGAGAAAAGTAAGTAGAGAAACTGGCAGCAGGGAAGTCAGTGGAGGCAGGGGTAGTGACAGCTCCCACAGGGAATCGGCTGGAGAGAGGCAGAGGAGGGAAGACCACCCCATTCCATCTTCTCCTTCTCCTGTGAGCGGTAGGACAATCCTATATGCCATGTGAATCTAATATCATTAGAGCACAGCTGAGGACACCAAAAAAGTAACATCAGACCAGCCAAGTCTGTTTTCAAAGGAGAATGTGCAGCATTTGCCAAAAGCACTCTAGTCACTCACCAGTATGTCAGCACTGGAGTGACACCTGTAAAGGTGGTTCTTATAGGACAGAAAAAAACCCATCTTTGTACTGCTTATTTAAAGGTGGAAGGAAGCTACCTTTTCTCTTGAAATGAACTGTAGGACTGACAGTTTAGATACAGAATTTCAGAGCTAGATGAAATCTTGAAAATAACTAAGGTTACCCTGCTCTGTTTTAACCACCTCATCATAAGAACTAAACATTGAAATTCAAAGTTGTTAGGTGCCAGGTCTACAAGTACAGGCCCTGCCCCCTGCAGGCTCTTCCCTCTCGGTGGGCTGATGGGACTGCCGCTTCCTGGACCACAGCCCTGGGCTTGCCAGTGGAAGGAGCTGGGTTTGTTCTGTGAAGCACAGGCAACTCTAGCTGGATGCTGGGTACTTCTCTGGCATTTGGTAGTTTATCCATGAATGTCAGATACAGAATGGCCCTCTTTTCCTCCAGGTTAGCCACTGACCTGTCAGGATTTCTGTGGATGATGAATTAATGCATGCCCTTTATATCCTTTCAGTTTAGAGAATGCCAACACAGGTTCTCACTTTTAGAATTTCTCACATACAGGACTGCAACCTTTTCAGCAGTTGTTTTGCCAGTGTCTATAAACATTTGAAATGTGCATACCAGCTATTATAATGAAGGAGATAGCACAATATGTAATGACGAGGAATGATCTCCAAAATAAATTGTCAAGTGGAAAAGCAGTATGTTTAGTATGCTGCCATCTGTGGCTACAAAGAGGGCTGTGTACTTGTATGCATGTTGTCTACATAGATTAGCTCAGGTTCCTCTGGACAGGAACCTGGAGAAATGGTGAGGAATAAATTAACTTAATATTATAATTTTACTTTTTAGATATTCTACAATGTGCATATACTACTTATTTTAAAATAAGTGAATAAAATTGCAAATTAACAAAATAATAATGAATACCCTTTAAACCTCTTATTCCACCCTTAAGGAAAAAACAAAGTTGTACAAGAAGTGTACATGAAGATATTCAGCACAGCATTTTTTTAGAGGAGTGAAAATTTGGAAAAAACTCTGGGATTGGTTAATCAATTATGGTACATCCATATCCATAATCTTTAAAAACTGTTGATGTAAAAAAAATTTTAATGTAACAAGAAATTTTATTACTTATAAGAGTTTTAGAAATCTGAGGGAAATTGTTGCAAATTACCTTCAAACAAGACTTTTCAAGGGTGAAAATTACAGATACAAAATAATTTAAGTTTTGTTTCTACTAAAGCATAATGAATTGATTATTTTTTCTTAGTGTACACATATAATCTTAGACAATGCTGATGTTCTCAGTCAGTACCAACTGAAGTCTATCCAAAAGAACCATATCCAGATTGCAAACCTGGATTTTATATGGGAATCTATCAAAGAAGGGAGACTCTTGGACGTAAAGAATTACAATCCTAACAAGTCACTGGACACCACACTACCTCCTTATCAAGAGACAAGCAGTTCTGGTAAGTATTTCATATCAAACATTTTGGTTTGTCAAAGATATTACAGACAAAGTATGGTCCAGAAATACTACCTAAAAATTAGGCTTCTTGTTATCTCAGAAAATGGGCAGCAAAATAGCAAAGGACAAAGATTACTTTAGCAAAGTAGATTTGTCAATATTCAGTCTAGTGTTGTCAGAATCAGAATGACTACAAAAAACACGGGTAGTTTCACCCTGGCCGGGTAGCTCAGTTGGTTAGAGTGTCATCCTGATATGCCAAGGTTGTGGGTTTGATTCCAGTCAGGACGCATACAAGAATCAACTAATGAATGCATAACTAAGCTTCACCCTGGCCGGGTAGCTCAGTTGGTTAGATTGTCATCCTGATATGCCAAGGTTGTGGGTTTGATTCCAGTCAGGACGCATACAAGAATCAACTAATGAATGCATAACTAAGTGGAGCAACAAATCTCTCTCTCTCCCTTGCTTCCTCCCACCATTTCCCCTCCTCTCTTTCTATAGAAATTAATAAAATAAAAAATTTAAAAAACACACAGATAGTCTAAGAAAACTTGATGTGTAATTTTAACTGGGAGGAGGAGGAATTGATTCCAGTCAGAACGCATACAAGAATCAACTAATGAATGCATAACTAAGTGGAGCAACAAATCTCTCTCTCTCCCTTGCTTCCTCCCACCATTTCCCCTCCTCTCTTTCTATAGAAATTAATAAAATAAAAAATTTAAAAAACACACAGATAGTCTAAGAAAACTTGATGTGTAATTTTAACTGGGAGGAGGAGGAATCTTTGTGTTAAAAAGTTATCATCACAGCTTAACGACTGGACATTTTATGACCAGCATTTGGCTAAAGAAGATTTTTTCAAAAGATAATTTCTCCAAAAGTAGCATATCTCTGCCCTAACCGGTTTGGCTCAGTGGATAGAGCGTCAGCCTGCGGACTCACGGGTGCCAGGTTCGATTCTGGACAAGGGCATGTACCTTGGTTGCGGGCACATCCCCAGAAGGGAGTGTGCAGGAGGCAGCTGATCAATGTTTCTCTCTCATCGATGTTTCTAACTCTCTTTCCCTCTCCCTTCCTCTCTGTAAAAAATCAATAAAATATATTTTTAAAAAATTTTAAAAAATCATCATTCTCCCCTTTAAAAAAAAACAAAAAAAAAAAGTAGCATATCTCCTTTATTGTTTTAAAAATATTTTTATTGATTTCAGAGAAAGAGAGAGAGAGAGAGATACATCAATGATGAGAGAGAATCATTGATCAGCTGCTTCCTGTATGCCTCACACTGGGGATTGAGCCTGCAACTGGGGCATGTGCCTTGACCAAGAATTGAACTATGACCTTCAGGTTCACAGGTCGACACTCAACCACTGAGCCACGCTGGTGGGCTTATTAGCTCATTTTAATAAGTCTTTGAGTAGTTAACAAGTGTTTTGTTTGTTTTAATTCTAGAAGTGAAAACAGACAAGCTAAGCCTGGACAATGCCACAGAGAAAGAAAACATCGTGAAACTTACTAAGTAATCTACTTTTGGTCATTAAGACTAGACAGAGTTTTTATAAACCTCAAGCACGGTATTAAAATGCTATTAGTATATCAGTATTTTTGGTAGTATTTTAATTTATGTTGCTTATTTAACTCTTTATTAAGTTTTTATTTAATATTTTTTACTTCAGTTAGTATAGTGATAATTATTTTATCTTCTCAGTATTATATGAGATTGGATGTAATTGTGACATTGATTTGTAAAAAGAAAAATCACTGGAGATAAGATTTGGGCAGTCTGCTCACTCTGTTACCTTACTGAATAGCCTTTAGAAACACTTCGTTAATCTCTACCTGATATTTTTAAAATATAATAACAACCTTCCAAAATGTAGTATGCGAGTCTGAAGCTCTACATGGCTTCTTAAAGCGTACCCAAGACTACAGTATCAATTAGGCATCACATTTTGCCTTATTTTACTTGTTAATAGTAGGTCTAAAAGAGAGAACAAGTATCAAAATTAAAAGTACAGATTAATAAAATAAAGGGAACTTGACTGTAGTGCAGACAGGTGAGTGCCTGTCTGCGGTGATATGGTGTCTCAGGGAACATTGCAGAGTGAACGCAGGCTGCCTGTCTGTGAGGGGATGTGCTTTCTCCAACACGTTGGCCTGTTTCTTTTATACCTATGCTTTATACCACTCCCCGCTATCCAATATAGGCACACAGTATTTGGCATCAGAGCTCTAGAATTACGTAAAGGACCTTTTGATTCCACAAGACCTTTTGACCATTTTTAGAATTTGTAAGGAGGCATTAGGGACTTATAATGCATTTTGAATGTAGTTAGGAGAGGTACAAGAAAAATTCTAGGAAAATCCTATGTAGTCTAAAAGTAGATTTTAATATTAAAATTTTACTTATACACATTTCAGGTTTTATACAGAGAATGTTGAAATTCCTCATTTTCCTCAAGATTTTGAAGTTGCAAAATATAATATCTTGGAAAAAGTAAGAGTTTGATTTCTATTTGGGAAAAAAGCTGTCTGAATGTCATGTGATTATTCTTTCTGTTTGATAATTTTCTTGTTTTGAAAAGTTGTGCATATCCTGAATAATATTTCTTAATATATGAGTTGCTTTTTAATAATCAAGAAAATTTTTACATTTAAAATGTAATGGCCCTGGCTGAGTATCTCAGTGGGTTAGAATGTCATCTCTGTATGCCAGCTTTGGGAGTTTGATCCCTCCTGGTCATGCAAGAAACAACCAGTGAATGCATAAACGGATGGAACAACAAATCGATGTTTCACACTTGCTCTCACTCTCTCTCACTCTCTCTCCCTTCCACTCTCTCTAAAAATTAATTTAAAAAATTTAATGTTTAATTTTTTAGTGTAAAAGTAATTGCTCATAATTACTGATTAAGTAACTCATGCTCATAATAAAAATGTAAACAGTACGAAATGTTAATATGATATTAAAAATAAAGGTCCTGCCCAGGCTGATGTGGCTCAGTTGGAGTGTCGTCCTATACACCAAGTGGTGGTAGCTTCAATTCCTGATCAGGGCACATACCCAGGGTGTGTATAGGAGGCAACCGATCATGTTTCTCTCTTACATCAATGTTTTTTTTCCCTCTCTCTCTCTCCCTCTCTCCCTTCCTCTTCTTAAGATCAATTAAAAGAAATAAAATAAAAGTCCTTCTTGTTTTTAATAGTTTCTTATATTTTAAGAGTAGATTTGATACAAGTATTTACACCATCTTGAATTTCCATTACTTTTCATTTAAAAGAAAAACATACCCTGGCCAGTTTGGCTCAGTGGATAGACTACAGGGTCGGCCCTTGAACTGAAGGGTCCTGGGTTTGATTCTGATCAAGGGCACATACCTCGGTTGAAGGCTTAAACCCCGGCCTGGTTCAGGCGCATGCAGGAGGCAAGCAACCGATGTGTCTCTCTCACATCAATGTTTCTCTCTTTCTCCCCCACCCTTCCACGGTCTCTCAAAATCAATGGAAAAATATCCTTGGATGAGGATTAAAAAATATAAGTAAATTTAAAAAATACTTTTTTTTAACATCACACAAATGCAAATTAACTTTGGCATTCAAAATGATGCTCCATTTGTATTTTTAGGTATTATAATACAACATAACTTGAAAATAACATGCCCTCTGTAATAAAGAAGATCTGAAAAGTGGTACCATTTAAACATATACCGATATATCTATAGTAAAAATATGAGAGGGAAAAATACTGAAATATTAATAGTGATTATATATCTGTAGTATGATTTCAGGTGATTTTTATTTTTACTTAGTACTTTCTGTATTTTCTACATTACATTTCCAAATGAGCATATATTACTTTTATAATCAACCTTTTTCAGTTCACAGGCCGACGCTCTATCCACTGAGCCAAACCAGTTAGGGCTATAATCAACCTTTTTAAAAAAAAAAATCCTCATCTGAGGATACGTTTTATTGATTTTAGAGAGAGGAAGAAAATGAGATAAAGAGAGAGAGAAACATCTATGGGTTGTCTACCATACACACTCCAACCGGGTATCTAGCCTGCAACTCAGGCATGTGCCTTGACCAGGAATCAAACCTGCAATCTTTTGGTGCACGAGGGGGTGGGGATGGGGGGATGGGAAGGGATGCTCCAACCAACTGAACCAGCCAGCCAGGGCTAATCAACTTTTTAAAACGGCGTGTGCAGTTTGTTGTTTAATGAATGCAATTTATGAAAGACCAAGCTCTTTTTCCAGATGGGGACAGAGGGAGGTCGAGAAATTGCAGTGGTGGAATTGCAGTGCTCCCAGGACCCCGGATACCCAGCCTTCCTCATAGTCGCACACTTCCTCCCAGATGGTGGCACTGAGGTAATGATCTTTATATCGATTCCCATGTGTTTATCCACCCTTGCTCATAACTAGTTCCCTTAACATTGGCCAGTGAGCCAGCCAACCTGTTCATATTTTTCATTTTGCCTGTAAATAGGTTTGAAAAGTGGAAACGTGTTCCCTTTTGGAAAGTGTCAGGTGAGGAGAGCAAGGTGAACCCAGTGCCCCTTGACCAGAGCAGCACAGGGGGCTCATCAGAGGAAGACCCTGTATGGGGTTCTTGCTCCTGTTCTGAGTCACTTACAGAAACTTCGCTAATGTATATACCTCTCAAAGCAACTCATTCACACACCTCATTATGCACCTACTTTGTACCAAGCAGTCTGCTAGAGGCTGGAACCCAAAGATAAAAAATACTCATACCTGTCCTCAGAAATCACCACCTGGGAGGAAACATCACATTCATGACTTTAATCCACTGTGACGGTGAAATGTCTATGAACTGTTGTGGGCTCTGAGTGGCAAGGAAGGCTTTGCAGAGACCAACCCAAAACAGTATGAAACAAAAATGAAATCAGAACTAATACCTAAAGTTCAAAGAAAGTGCTACAAAACCATCAAGCCATCTTCTATCTAGACATTCTGCTTATAGACAAGAAACAGGGTGCACAGGTGCGGCTCAGTAGGGGAGTGGTCCCAGGAGCAGTTCACTCAGGCTATGGACACACTCACTTTGTTCCCATGCCAGGGTCAGTTCTAGGCAAGGAAGGAGGCTCACATCAGGTGGGTGCAGGTCCACCGAACTTAGAAGCCCACCCACAGGAGTCCAGACCTCTTATAAGGGGCCTGGGGTCAAGATGCCCTTAAGGGAGGTGCCTGTTGTTGGAGTCCCTGCTCCCAGGGAAGCCCAAGGTGCAGGTTTCCCACCTTCTGTTTATGGTTCATTCATTGACCTCCCAGTTCCAATGCAATTGATTAATGACAGGTTACTATTACCCAAGCAATTTTGCCTAATATTATACACCACCCTTTTCAGGTTTCCATGGGAATAGCTAGAAACTTTAATCCAAGGTCAGATGTGTTCAAGAAGAGGAAAAGTTTTCATTAACCTTTTACCCCAAAATGTGGACTATATTTGGTGGAGGATTTAGTTGTGTGGGTAAAAACTAAGTAAAAATCAAGTTTGAAAACCATGATAGATATGTTACCTTTTTTTTTCTTCATTGAGAAAGCAAGTGAGGCTGCTGCCTAGGCCAGCCTGCCCTTCCTGCTCTCTATACGGAGAGCTGTTGCTGGGTGCCTTCCTCCCTTCAAAAGCCTGAGTCTACTTGGCAAGTCTGTTCACCTTGACAGAAATGATCCTCACTTAACCAGCAGAGAAGGAGCTGTTCCAGAAGAGACTCTTGTAGCTCACTCTTTTCCGTTAGTAAACCCTTTTGATGGAAAATAACTTAACCTCTACCTTCTTAAATGAAGTAGCTTGAACATGACATGCTTCTTTTTGCCATGTTTGAGAGGCGTCCTATAGCCACCAGTCCAGGAGGAGGTTTATACGTGTCATGACTCCCTTGACAATAGCAGGGATCTAATGCTTAGTTTATGTTCCTGGTACATAGTCCGTGTCCAATAAAGGTTGATACTAAGTTACTGTATCCTCATATCCTAACACTTTGCCACATACTCTATTCACAGCCTAGAAAGCAGTTCTCTGTAAAGCAAACCTCTGAAGATGCAAGTGAGTACTATGAAAATTACCTTGAAGAACTGAAGAAACAAGGATTCCTACTAAGGGAATTGTTTACCCCTGAAGCCACCCAATTAGCATCTGAAAAATTGCAAGCAGTAAGATTGGTTTATCCATGTTATTTTGTGTTATTGATGAATAATTTTTAAGAAAAATGTTTCTTTATGGCAAATAAAAAACTGGCAGGAGAGAAGAGTGGGAGTTAGGAAAAGGAACAGTGAACCCACAGAAAGGCATGGAAGCTGAGCTAGAAGTGAGTTCCAGGATAAGCCCCAAAACTTATGGCTTATTTCAGCAATAAATCATCACAGATTTCAAAAGATTTCATTATAACCTAGGCCAGTGGTTGGCAAACTCATTGGTCAACAGAGCCAAATATCAACAGTACAACGATTGAAATTTCTTTTGAGAGCCAAATTTTTTTAAACTTAAACTATATAGGTAGGTACATTGTTATTAACTTAATTAGGGTACTCCTAAGGCTTAGGAAGAGCCACACTCAAGGGGCCAAAAAGCCGCATGTGGCTTGCAAGCCGAAGTTTGCTGACCATGGTCCTAGGCACATTCCACCATTGACAACTAATTCATTGTAATGAGTTTATAAATTCTCACCCACTCTGGAGGCGAACATCCAAGCAGGGAGTCTAGGTTTACAGAACTACATATATTTTACCTGCATCATCATCATGTGGGTGTATTCTCCATCCGGATACTTAAAGCATACTCTGCCGTCCCCTGCACCAGCCTGGGGCAGGCACATAAACGCCACAGACAGCAGCCCCAGCTCTGAGCATCTGTCCTTCTGTCTGCCCTCTCACTTAATAACAGCCACCCCTTCGTCATCCACAAATATAAGCAGAATGCTCACTGCATATCAGGCCCCAAATTATAAGGTGGGTTTATCAAGGCGAATGATAAAATCAGATTGCCTGCTTTCAAGGCATTTGCAGAGTAGATGGGTTTTCTCCCCCGTGCTGCTCCCAATCATTCTGTAAGATGCAGGGATCATCACCCCCATCTCAACACACTTAGGGAGGTTAGGTGACTTGCTTAACTCACACAAATGAAATTTCGTTTTTGTTCTTAGATGTTTTTTTGTAATTCTTATCCATTACCTTGTTTGGAGGGGAACCTCCTTCCCATCCCTGATGCCTCCATCTGTGTGGAGGGAACTCCACTAACAAAACATGACACCACCCCCCCCGACTCCCTCCACACAAGGAGGAGTGACTTGAGGTGACCAACAATTTGTACACCTTACCCCTTTTTCTCACTTCCTCTTGAGACATGACCAAGTCTCAAAGCACATCGTCTGCTGTCTCGCTTCATGTCCCCCTCACCACCACCAATAATAGCACTGAATGGTTAAGTGACCTGTCCATGGTTACCTATAGAGGTAAAGCCAGGGAGGCTCATCATGGGGTCTCTATCCTTGATCACTGCTAGTTTGCTAAGGCTGCTGTAACAAAGCACCACAGACTAGGTGCCTTAAACAATAGATATTTATTTCCTCAGAGTTCCGGAGGCTAAAGGTCCAAGATCAAAGTGTCAGCAGGTGTGGTCATTCAAAGGCCCCTCTCTTGACTTCCAGATAGCCATCTTCACATGGTCTTCTCTGGGTGTGTCTGTGCCCTGATCTTTCTTGCAAGGACATAGGTCAGATTAGGGTCTGCCACAATAATCTCATTTAAACATCGTTTCCTCTTTAGAGACACTATCTTCAAATACAGTCATAGTCTGAGGTACTGGGAGTTACAACTTGAAGAGAGGATTGCAGGATTGTCTTTCATGATCAAGGTTGGTACAAAAATGCCAAGAGTCGGGCCCTTAACCCTTAATACCACTTAACTTCTAATTCCACTGGCAGGCCTATAGTTGGTAGGGTGAAGAAAAAGGCAAAAGGAAAAATAATATGGGACTAAAAGAGAGAAGGGGGACAGAGAAAGGGTATAGGGAGGAGGTGGACGGAGAGCTGAGCAGAAAAATGAGGCCTGAGTATTAACAGTTACTTGAGTGCGGGTGGCTCTCCTTGGCTATAATTATTTCTTCTCATGACTCTAATCATCTCCATTAAAAATAAACCTACCCATGAAAACTTTCTGTTGGTATTGTTTTGCTGTTTGTTGCAGTTGCTTTTGGAGGAGGTAATACATTCAAGCACTCTGAGCCAAGAGGTGAGCGATTTAGTGGAGATGATTTGGGCAGAGGCTCTCGGCCACCTGGAGCACATGCTCCTGGAGTCCATGAGCAGGATCAGTCTTAACGATGTAAGTCATGCATATCCTTGAAACAGAGCCTCTAACCTGACAAACCTGCTTTCCTGGTTTCTTTGCTTTAATGGTACCACTTCTGTTTGAGCACTGGTTCAGTTGTTTTTGGATGCATTCCTCTTCTTTTTTCTTATGCTGGAGTAGGGGACAACGAGAACACTGAGGGGAGATGAGCTTTTAAGAAAACCAGACAGCCCCACCGATGTGACTCAGTGGTTGAGCGTCGACCTATGAACCAGGAGGTCATGGTTCGATTCCCAGTCAGGGCACACGCCCGGGTTGCAGGCTCTATCCCCAGTGGGGGCATGCAGGAGGCAGCCAATCAGTGATTCTCTTTCATCATTAATGTTTCTGTTTTTCCCTCTCCTTTCATCTCTGAAATCAATAAAAAAAATATTTTAAAAAGAAAGGAGCCCTGACCAGTTTGGCTCAGTGGCTAGAGCGTCGGCCTGTGGACTGAAGAGTCACAGGTTCGATTCCCGTCAAGGGTATGTACCTTGGTTGCGGGCACATACCCAGTAGGGGGTGTGCAGGAGGCAGCTGATCGATGTTTCTCTCTCATGGATGTTTCTAACTCTCTATCCCTTTCCCTTCCTCTCTGTAAAAAATGTAAAAAATCAATAAAACATATTTTAAACAAAAAAAAAAAGAAAGGAAAACCAGACATTTCCGCATGTAAAATGTCAGACATGAGAGCTGATCAAAGATTGGCTCATTAGGAAGCCTGTTCTTCTGGGTCAAGAGACTTGTAGCAGGCCTGAGAGACGTGGGTGCTCTTGGTCCTTCCTTAGATACTCAGACCCTAATATCCTCTGTAGTACCTGCTTCAGAACCTTGTGCCTCTGACCATCTGAGGGAAAGGCAGGCAAGTTCCTAGCCCTTCAGAACTTGCTCTTCTTAATTATATGCTATTGAAAAGCAAATGAAAGAAAATGTTCCCAGTGGTCCAACTTGTGCAACTACATTGTCATATTTAAATAATACAGACAATTCCTATGTGGAATTAAATGAATTTATTTCAGGGCAAAAAAAAAAACAAACAATAAAAAGGTCTCTTGGGATAAATTCCAAAAAGTACTTGTGTAATTTGAAACATGTTTTGATGGGTTTTGCTCCTGGTTTGATTCTGACATCTTTCTAAATGTCTTATGTGAAAAGCAAGTTTCCTACTATTACATGAATATTCTTCTCGCTGTGGATGGATATATATATATTTGATATATATTGGATATTGAAGGCTCTGGTTCTTTCCTTTAGTTAAGCTGAGCCCAGTTTTGGAAAACTCCTCATGGCATTATCATCGTAACCAAGATACATCTCCAGTAAACTTTTCATTTGTTTTATGACCCATGCCCAGAAAACTAACCATTGCAACATATCTAACAACTGTTTTAGCTATTTTTATACATTTCTTCACTTTCTCTGTGATTATCAAGATCTAATTTTAATAAGTATATGTCATCTTCCTTTTAAAGGTAAGCAAGGCAGAGGGAATTCTCCTCCTAGTAAAGGCAGCACTGAAAAGTGGAGAGACTGAAGAACAATTGCAAAAGATGATGAGTGACTTCTACAGATTAATACCTCACAGAGGTATAGCTACTGAAAAAGTTAGCCTGAGACTATTAGCCAAGAAAGAGGACCTCTGCCAGGTAAATCTCTGGAATATACAATTCCATTTAAAATATACTGGAGGAGCCCAGCTGGAGTGGCTCAGTTGGTTGGAGGGCACTGAAAGGTTGCTGGTTCAATTCTGGGTCAGGACACGCACCTGGGTTGCAAGGTCAATCCCCGGTTGGGGCACATAGAGAAGGGAACTGATCGATGTTTCTCTCTCACATCAATGTGTGTTCTCTCTCTCTCTCTCTCTCTCTCTCTCTCTCTCTCTCTCTCTCTCTCCCTTAATGTCTCTGAACATGTCCTCGGGTGAGGATTAAAAAAATGAATAGAGAGAACCAAGATGGCGGCATAGGTAAACACCTGTACTTGCTGCCTCCCACAACCATATCAAAATTACAACTAAAAGGAAGAACAACTATCATCCAGAACCAAGGGAAAGCTGGCTGAGTGGAAGTTCTACAACTAGAGAAGTAAAGAAGAAAGTGCATTGAGACTGGTAGGAGGGGCGGAGGCCCAGAATGGGCTGGCACCCAGATACACTGCTTTTTTATCGGGAGGGAGATACAAGCTCCTGCTTGCTCTGAACTTCAGTTCTGGGTGAGACTCTGGAGGACCCAGACACATATGGGGAGAAACTGGACTGTCTGGCATCGGGAAGGAACGCAAGGGCGGCCTTCTCTCAGAGGTGCTCATAGTGGTCATTGTTCCTGCGTTGGGACCTCCCTGGTGCAGGGCTTACTGGCAGCCATTTCTGTTTGCTCCACCCAGGAGATTCCCTGAGACCCCTCCCCACCCGATTTACAACCCCAACCAAGCTGTGTGCAGCAGCTTTTGCATGTGAATGGCCTGTCCTTTCTGAGCCTAAAACCTGTCAAACAGGAAGCAGCCTGCCTTGCTTCATAGCTGTGCCTCCTCTGGCACGTCCAAACCTGATACAAAGAGGAGGAATCTTCAGCTCTCTCTGTAGCTCCTGCTGGGTGGTCCCAGGAAGTGGATGACTTTGCACCTCCTTGGAGATCCAAGAGCCAGTGTACCCAGTGGTCAGTATGAGACCATACCAGATTACAACTCTTCACAT
>NW_005370366.1:2755492-2755777 GCF_000412655.1 Myotis brandtii
TCATCACAGCTTGGTCTGGAGGTCAATTCCTCCCAGTGATACCAACAGCAATCAAGGCTCAACTACAACAAGACTGTGCACCCAGTCCACCACAGGTGCACCACAAGTGTCCACCTCAGGTGATTGGGGAGGCTGAGCCATTGGGGCCTATAGGACACCTACCACACAAGGCCACTCTATCAACACAGGGAAGCAGCCAAAATGCGGAGACAAAGAAACATGTCACGAATGAAAGAAATGGAGGAAAGCAAACTACTGGATATAGAGTTCAAAACCACAGTTATA
>NW_005370366.1:2757092-2759028 GCF_000412655.1 Myotis brandtii
AATCTTAAAAGCAGCAAGAGAAAAACAGTTACCTACAAGGGAATACCCATATGACTGTCAGAGGATTTCTCAACAGAAACTATGCAGGCCAGAAGGGAATGGCAAGAAATATTCAAAGTGATGAATACCAAGAACCTACAACCAAGATTACTTTACCCAGCTAAGCTATCATTTAGAATTCAAGGTCAGATAAAGAGCTTCACAGACAAGAAAAAGCTAAAGGAGTTCATCACCACCAAACCAGTATTATATGAAACTAGAGGCCCAGTGCATGAAAATTCATGCACTGGAGGGTGGATCTCTCAGCCCAGCCTGCCCCATCTCACAGTCCACGAGCCCTCAGGGGCAGGAGGCAACCCGGCAATCAGGAGAAGGCGATGCCCCCATCACCCCTCTGCTGCTGCCATTGCCGGCAGCGCAAGCCTCAGCCGACCTGGTTACCTGAGCCTCGGGTGGCCCTGGGCAGCTGGGCAGCCACCATCTGAGGCTTGCCTGCACCTTGGGCCCACCCTGGGTTGCTGGGCAGCCAACATCCAAGACTTGCCTGCGCCTTGGGCTGGCCCTAGGCAGCTGGGCAGCTGACATCAAGGCTTTCCTTTGTCTCAGGCTGGCCCTGGGTGGCCGGGGGGCTAAGGGCAGGTCTGGCCGCACTGTGCGCCTGCCGCCCACCCGGTTGGGCTGAAAGGACTGTGGGACTCCAGCGGGGCTGAGGGGACTAGGCGCTGCCATCTTGTGGCTATGGGCACCTCCATCTTTGTGATGATGACAGTCAATTTGCATATTCCCTCTTTATTAGATAGGATGCTGAAGGGTATTCTTCAAGAATAGGAAGAAGAAGAAAAAGGTAAAGATAAACAGTTATGAACAACAAAGTGACAACAAATACATGTCTATCAACAAGTGAATCTAAAAATCAAATGAAGAAAAAAATCTGATGAATAGAATAAACTGGTGAATGTAATAAAATCAGGGGCATGAAAAGGGAGCAGACTGCAAATTCTTGGGGGGAAAGGGGTATGGGGGTGCGGGAAGAGATTGGACAAAGATCTTACACCTATGGACGAGGACAGTGAGGGGGGGCGAGGGCCTGTGGTGAAGTGGCATCTGATCAATGATTCTCTCTCATCACTGATGTTTTTATCTCTCTGTCCCTCTCCCTTCCTCTCTGAAGTCAATAATAAAATAAAAATAATAAATAAATAAAAATAAAATACATTGGGATAGGTGTTTTCAAATCTGATAAATAAGATAACACTGAATCATAGAAGTTATCTATAGAGTTTGCTCAAAAATAAATTGCTGAGCCATTTTAGAATGCATTGGGTCCTTGTGGGAGTTTTTGTGAACCATATTTCCAAACTGTAATGTATTGGAATAGTAGTACAGTTGCAAATATGTTTAGAATTGCTACCCTGTAAAATAATTTTTCACATAAGGAAATGAGTTAGGATTCTTTCTGCAAAAAAACAAAGTTGCAACTGACTTGAAAAAATGAGGACATTTATCATCCCATATAACAAGGGGTCCAGATATAGGAAGGCTGCTGGTCCAGTTCACTTCAAGGTTACACCATACGCAAAAATAAACTCAAAGTGGATAAAGGACTTAACTGAAAGACAGGAAACAATAAAAATACTAGAGGCCTGGTGCATGAAATTTGTGCATGGATAGGGTTTCTAAGCCTGGCTGGCGATCAGGGCCTTCCTTCATTCCACACTGCCCCCTGGTGGTCAGCGCACATCATAGCAAGTGATGGAACTCCCAGTCGAACTCTCGAGGGGACACTTTGCAAATTAGCCTTTTATATATACAGATTAGAGGAATCCACAGGCAGCAAAATCTCAGACATATGCCAAAGCAATATCTTCACTGATATAGCTCTTAGGACAATGGAAACTAAAGAGAAAATAAACAAATGGGACTACATCAAAATAAA
>NW_005370366.1:2760282-2766793 GCF_000412655.1 Myotis brandtii
AGATCAATATGTCTCTCTCACATAGATGTTTCTCTCTGTCTCTCCCCCTCCCTTCCACTCTCTGAAAATCAATGGAAAAATATCCTCGGGTCTCAGGTGAGGATTAACAAAAATAAATAAATAAATAGCTTTGGATAATAGTCCTGGCTGCTGTGGCTCAGTGGTAAGAGCATTGGCCCACACACTAAAGGGTCTCAGGTTCGAGTCCCAATTGAGGGCACATACCTTGGTTGCATGTTCATCCCTGCCCCAGTCAGGGCACGTGTGGGAGGCAACCAATTGATGTGTCTCTCTCACATTGATGTTTCTCTCTCTCTCTCCCTCATACTCTCTCTCCTCTCCTTTCCTTCCACTCTCTCTAAAAAATAATAAATAAATGAATGAATGAATATAAATAAATGGAAAAAATATCCTCAGGTGAGGATTAACAAACAAAAAGCCTTGGAGAATAAAGGTTATTTTCCAATCTTTTTGAGAAAGCTTAATGTGATATAAATATTTGCATATGTGGTAATTCTAACATCTGTGTATCATTTTTATCCACAGCTAATAAGAGACATGGTTAATGTCTGTGAAACTAATCTGTCCAAACCCAACCCGCCATTTCTTGCCAAATACCGAGCTTTGAGATGCAAGATTGAACATGTGGAACAGAACTCGGAGGAATTTTTAAGAGTTAGAGAAGAGGTATTGCAAAATAATTGCAGGTAAGCATAAGGAAATGGGTGTGGATCTGTTCTTCTGTAATGCTTTTTCAGATATGGATACAAAGCCGATTGCCACAATTACCTAGATACATTAATTCTCAGTAATAAGATAACTGTGTTGTGATGAGCAATTACTTTTGTATGTGTTTATAATAGGCAGTATGCTATGCTTGAAAACACTCCCTACTATTCTGCTCGGATTTCAAAGTTACCCAATTTTGATGAGAATTAAATTTTAAAAATTTAAATCAAAAGGGTATTTAAGTTTGTGTTTGAAGGGTGTTACATAAGAAAATGCACCTAAATTAAGATTTTAAAATACAAAAAAATATGTGTATGTTCATAGCAGCACATGAATCATAAATGCTACAAATTAGATCTTGTGTAGGTTTTGCTGTTGTTAGGAGTTGGTTTTCTAGCACTCCACTAGAACCAGACCCAGCCATGCCTCCCTGTGGATGGATTCAGACCTATCTCAAAATATGTTCTGTCTTCCTTGGGTGATCATCTTCAAATTCCATTCCCAATACCACTTCCCACCCACTAAGATGGTTATATTTTTAAAAGTGGAAAATTATACGTGTTGGTGAGGATGTGGAGAAATAGGAGCCCTCACACATTGCTTGTGGAATGTAAAGTGGTGCAGCTGCAATTTGGTGATTCCTCAATAAATTAAACACAGAATGATCGTTTGCCTCAGTAAGTTCACTCCTCCTTATAGACCCAAAAGAACTGAAAACAAGTACTCAAACAGATACTGTGCATGAATGTTCATAGCAGCACTATTCAAAAGCCCAAAGGTTGAAACAATGGAAATTTACAAAATTATAGTATATACATATAATGGAATATTATTCAGCCATGAAAAGGAACGAAGCATTTGCACATGCTGCAACACAGATGCACCTTGAAAACATTTTGTTGAGTGAAAGAAGCCAAACATGGAGTCAAAGGGAAGGAAGAGCTACGTTCTTAAGAGCTGAGGAGGGGGGTGTAGTTCAACCATCTAATGTGAGTCAAGCAAGCCCTTAGAGATCTCACCTCCTGCCCCCAAGTATTTATACAACAAAGGTGGGCCTCTTCCTAGGGAGAGATTTTGCTGCTGGGAAAAATTAGATTTTCTCCATTTCATTTCACTAATAATGATTTTTTAAATAAATTTTTGTTCTAAAATTTATATTCTTTGTTGAAAATTTAGAGACTATATAAAAATATGAAGAGCTCTGGCTGGTGTGGCTCACTGATAGAGTGTTGCCTGCACACCAAAGGGTCGCGGGTTCCATTCCCAGTCAAGGGCACCTACCTGGGTTGCAGGTTATCCCCACCCCAGTCAGGGCATATGCTGGAGATAACCAATTGATGTGACTCTCTCAAACTGATCTCTCTCTCTCTCTCTCTCTCTCTCTCCCCCCTTCCCTCCCTTTCACTCTCTAAAAATCAATGAAAAAATGTCGTCGGATGAGGATTAACAACAAGAAACATGAAGAGAATGAAAGATCACTCCAAATCTTCCCACCCAGAGATAACCCAGAGATTATATAACCACTGTAAATACTTTGGTGCTGTAGAACATATTCCAAATTGAATTATTGATTCTTCTCTTCACCCAGTAGTGTACTAGTAGGCCAGCTCTCTGAATAAAAGTCCTGATTTATAATATTTGCTGATTTCTGTGGTGTAAATACTCCTACCATAGCTCATATCAAGCTACTGACCTGACACCACTGAGTGTGGAGCTGGGAAGACATGCTCAATAAGCTTTCATAACCCCTTGGTACCTACAACTCTTTCCCTCAGTAGTACCCCCAGTCTTTCCCCTTGTTTCCCCATTTTAGCCACCCACCCTGAGCCACTGATGATTCTCTCTGCGTCATCCCCACATCACACGTTCTGTCTGTTCTGCCTCCAAATATCTGGTTAAAATTCACTGCCATCTTTAGTGCAGAATACTGTTATCTTGTTTATACCAACCACCCTTCCTGATGTTCTTGCCACTCCTGCTCTATCCAATATGTTTTCCTATAATGAGCAGCTAGATCTTTAAAATATGTACTACACCAGTGGTTCTCAACCTTCCTAATGCCGCGACCCTTTAATACAGTTCCTCATGTTGTGGTGACCCCCAACCATAAAATAATTTTCGTTGCTACTTCATAACTGTAATTTTGCTACTGTAAACAATATGTAATTATATATGTGTTTTCCGATGGTCTTAGGCGACCCCTGTGAAAGGGTCATTCGACCCCCAAAGGGGTCGCGACCCACAGGTTGAGAACCGCTGTACTACACCATTTTCCAATACATGTCACCTCCAAAGAGAGGCCTTTCTTGACCACCTCTCTCTGAACCTGGTTGGTTTGTTGTTTTTTAATCCTCATCTGGAGATATTTATTCCATTGATTTTTTTTTAGAGAGAGTAGGAGGGGGGAGAGAGAGAAAAATATCAATGTGAGAGAGACACATCGATTGATTGCCTCCCACACTTGCCTCAACTGGGGCAGAGATGAACATGCAACCAAGGTTGGTGCCCTTGACTGGCAATTGAACCCTCAACTCTTCCGTCCTCAGACCGACACTCTAACCAGTGAACAACCGGCCAGGGCCTGGTTATTTCTTTAGTAGCACTTAAAATCAGGCATTTGTTAACTTGTTGATTTTTATCTTTCATTAGAATGTAATGTCCATGAAGCCCTAGAGACCATGTTATCTTATTTCCAGTGCCTGGCAGAATACTTGGCACAGAGTCTAATCATTGAATGCATGAGTGAATGAATGAGCGTATATATGATAATATTTTGGATCATATTATGCATATAGTTTTATAACCTATTAAAATTTATATTTTACTATAAGTTTTACTTCATAGCTTTATTTATTTTTGAGTGTGATTTTTTTTAATGGCTGGAATGGCTGCATAATATTTTGAAAATAAAATGTGTTATGATTCATTGCATCCGACATTGGGGCTGTTTTGTGGTTTCTGCTGATAATGATTTTTCACTTTGTTTTTCTTCTAATTCTTACAGTAAAAGCCCAGTGGACATCCTGCAGATATTTAGAGTTGGCAGAGTGAATGAAACCACAGAGTTTTTGAGCCAGCTTGGCAACGTGAAGCCCTTGTTGCATGGCTCTACTGTGAGAAGCTTTGTGGGAATCCTGTCCCGGTAAGAGTCCACCATCTTCACTTGCCAAGCTTTTCAGCCTCACAAATGTGAAGTGTCTTACATTTTTTTTTACAAGCAAAATTTTTTAAAATATATATTTATTGATTTTAGAGTGGGAGAGAGAAGTAGAAACATCCTATATAATAAAAGCCTAATATGCAAATTGCCCCTAAACTGGAAGTTTGACCAGGAGGTGGGGCCAGCCCGCCAACCACCTGTGGCCCCTCCCTCTGACTGGCCCCGCCCCCGATCGCCTCCCCCCTCCATCAGGGACAGGGCCAGCGGGCCAACCTCCCATGTCCCCTCCCCCTGGCCGGCCTGGACCAATTGGCCCCAATTGTGGCGGGCTGGCCGGACCCCAACCGTGCACAGATTTGTGCATCGGCCTCTAGTTAATAATAAGAGAGAATTTTTAAAAAATATATATTTTATTGATTTTTTACAGAGAGAAGGGAGAGGGATAGAGAGTTAGAAACATTGATGAGAGAGAAACATCGATCAGCTGCCTCCTGCACACTCCCCACTGGGGATGTGCCCGCAACCAAGGTACATGCCCTTGGCCGGAATTGAACCTGGGACCCTTGAGTTCGCAGGCTGATGCTCTATCCACTGAGCCAAACCGGTCAGGGCAAGAGAGAATTATTGATCGGTTGCCTCCTACATGCCCCCTACTGTGGATTGAACCCTGGCATGTGCCCTGACCAAGAATGGAACTGTGATCTCCTGGTTCATAGGTTGATGAACTAAGCCACAGTGATCGGTCTCAATTTTTTTATATATGACATGGGTCTTGTCAGTTAATATCAGCCAGCTAACTGTATTCCAGAGGAAATTGAACACTTTAAGTTATAAGTACCTGGTATATAATTTAACTAATGTGTTTATTATTATATATACTTTAAGTGCAATGTATGGATATGAATTGCTTCTTGAAGACAGTATCATTGAAGAAAGGTGATTATCAGCCATGGCTGGGTAGCTCAGTTGGTTACAGTGTCGTCCTAATATATGCCCATGTTGTGGGTTTGATCCCCATCAGGGCACATACAAGGATCAACCCATGAATAACTGGAACAACAAACCCTTCTCTTCTCTTCTCTTCTCTTCTCTTCTCTTCTCTTCTCTTCTCTTCTCTTCTCTTCTCTTCTCTTCTCTTCTCTTCTCTTCTCTTCTCTTCTCTTCTCTTCTCTTCTCTTCTCTTCTCTTCTCTTCTCTTCTCTTCTCTTCTCTCCTCTCCTCTCCTCTCCTCTTCTCTTTCCCCCTCTCTCTCTAAAGTTCAATAAATAAAAATTTAAAAGATAAAGGTGATTATCTATTTTACGAGTTTTCCATGTGTATCTAATCTAAAGATAGTCCAAAATTTAAAGAGAAAGATCTAATTAGAGTGTCCAGATACTATTTAACACCACTATGGTTTTCTGTTTGTTTGAATAAATACTTAATATTGAAGCTTAAATGAAGTCATAGGAAGCAGAGGAAAATATAATTTAATCTGGATCCTTAATTAAATACGTAATAAGAAACTTAAAAAGAAACATACAAGATCCATCAGGAAAAAACTTTCCACAGCTGTTGAGGGATCCAGAAGACACTTGCACTTATCAGAAGGATGCCAATTTTTCTTGAATTAACCTGTAAAATTAATGGTATCACAGTAAAAGTCCTAACAAGATTTTCTTAAAAGAAATAAAAAGCTGATTCTACAGCACACATTTTTCTAAAAATTTGACATTGCCAGGGTTGAAAACAAGTAATGAGGGAGGATTAACCAGTCTACACATTAAAAATACATTATAAAGCTATATTAATTAAAATGTGAGGTGGTGCCTAAATAGATGAATGAACAGAATAAAGAGTCCACAAATACACAAAAGCAGAGTATTTAGTGTATGATAAAAGTAGATTTTATTTCTGTGGAAGAAAATCATTTCTTCAATGCTATATATTGGGATAAATGGATAACCACCTGGAAAAAAATAGAAAATTGGACCCTTATCTCATTTCTCACTTAAATAAACTCCACATAGAGTAAAGATTTAAATATTAAAATAAAACTGTAAAGGTACTAAATGAAAAACAGGAGAATATAAAAAAATAATGATCTTAGAGTGGGAATGGTTTTTCTAAGAAGGACTAAAACCCAAAGCCATTTTACAAAATTAATTCCCCCTCATAATACAAAATTCAAACAGAAGGTATTTGTATACTAAAAGGCAGACATCTCCTTTTCCCACTTTCCCAGAGATAAACATGAACAATCTGAATGCCCACAAGTCCAATAGTAACTACAGTGATCTTGAGCAGGGGAAAAGTGCAATTGGTGTTGGGCTTAAACATTGTCTGGCTGAGCACTGAGGGGGTTGGGCCTGAAGGATGCTGAACCCAGGGACAGGAAAAATGGCCAGCAAATCAGGGCTGCTCAAGACAGTGATGAGAACCATTCACCAGTGAACAGGCCATCGCCTGGGTCATTTTCATGGCACCTGGAACTCCTTCTGTGGGGTTACTTTGAAAATGTATTTTTTTCATTTCATGCTATTTATTTGTTGTCTTTTAATTGGTGTTTTTTTATTTTTATTGTATTTTTATTTAAAAAATAATATTTTAATAAAAATTAATATTTTTTCTTGAACATTAACT
>NW_005370366.1:2767073-2784076 GCF_000412655.1 Myotis brandtii
CCCAGGCCTTCACCCCCCTATTGTCTGTGTCCATGGGTTATGCATATATGCATACAAGGTCTTTAGTTGATCTCTTCCAACCCACCCTCCCTTCCCCGCCTTCCCTCTGAGATTCCACAGTCTGTTCCATGCTTCTATGTCTATGGATCTATTTTGTTTCTCCATTGGTTTTATTCCTTAGATTCCACATATTAGTGAGATCATGTGGTACTTGTCTTTCTCTGACTGGCTTATTTCACTTAGCATGATGTTCTCCAGGTCCCTCCATGCTGTCTCAAAGGGTAAGAGATCCTTCTTTTCTACTGCTGCATAGTATTCCATGGTGTAAATGTACCACAGCTTTTTTATCCATTCATCTACTGATAGGCACTTGGGCTGTTTCCAGATCTTAGCTATTGTGCTTTTGAAATGTAAATGGCCAACTTATGTGCCTGGCTCCCTTTACTCCACATTTTTTGTTTTTCTTTCTTTATTGATTAAGGTATTACATATGTGTCCTTTTGTCCCCATTGCCCCCTCGCACCCCTTTACCCCCGATCATGCCCTCACCCACCTGGTGTCTGTGTCCAATGGTTATGCTTATATGCATGCATACAAGTCCTTTCGTTGATCTCTCTCCCTTACCTCCACCCTCCCCTACCTTCCCTCTGAGGTTTGAGCATCTGATCAATGTTTCTCTGTCTCTGGATCTGTTTTTGTTCATCAGTTTATGTTGTTCATTATAATCCCCAAATGAGTGAGATCATGTGATATTTATCTTTCTCTGACTGACTTATTTCACTTAGCATAATGCTCTCCAGCTCCATCCATGCTGTTACAAATGGTAGGAGGTCCTTCCTTTTTTATAGTAGTGTAATATTCCATTGTGTAGATGTACCGCAGTTTTTTAATCCACTCATCTGCTGATGGGCACTTAGGCTGTTTTCAAATCTTAGCTATAGTAAATGGTGCTGCTATGAACATAGGGATGCATATATCCTTTCTGATTGATGTTTCTGTTTTCTTGGGATATATTCCTAGAAGTGGTATTACTGGGTCAAATGGCAGTTCCATTTTTAGTTTTTTAAGGAAACTCCATACTGTTCTCCACAGTGGCTGCACCAGTTTGCATTCCCACCAGCCATGCATGAGGGTTCCTTTTTCTTCGAATCCTCGCCAGTACTTGTCATTTGCTGATTTGTTGATGATAGCCATTCTGACAGGTGTGAGATGGTACCTCATTGTTGTTTTGATTTGCATCTCTCGGATGATTAGTGACTTTGAGCATGTTTTCATATGTCTCTTGGCTTTCTGAATGTCCTCTTTTGAAAGGTGTCTATTTAGATCCTTTGCCCATTTTTTGATTGGATTGTTTATCTTCCTTTTGTTAAGTTGTATGAGTTCCCTATAAATGTTGGAGATTAGGCCCTTATCAGATATAATGTTGGCAAATATGTTCTCCCATGTAGTGGGCTTTCTTGTTGTTTTGTTGATGGTTTCTTTTGCTGTGCAGAAACTTTTTATTTTGATGTAGTCCCATTTGTTCATTTTCTCTTTAGTTTCAACTGCCCTAGGAGCTGTATTGGTGAAGATATTGCTTTGGCATATGTCTGAGATTTTGTATCCTGTGGATTCCTCTAATATCTTTATGGTTTTCCGTTTTCCGTTTAAGTCCTTTATCCATTTTGAGTTTATTTTTGTGTATGCTGTAAGTTGGTGGTCTAGTTTCATTTTTTTGAATGTATCTGTCCAATTTTTGAAGAGACTGTCTTGACTCCATTGTATGATCTTGCCTCCTTTGTCAAATATTAATTGAACGTATTGGTTGGGGCTGATTTCTGGGCTCTCTATTCTATTCCATTGATCTATATGTCTGTTCTTGTGCCAGTACCAGGCAGTTTTGAGAACAGTGGCTTTGTAATACAGCTTGATATCTGGTATTGAGATCCCACCTACTTTGTTCTTTCTCAGGATCGCTGCAGCTATTCGGGGTCGTTTTTTGTTCCAGATGAATTTTTGGAGAGTTCGTTCTAGATCTTTGAAGTAGGCCATTGGTATTTTAATGGGAAGTGCGTTGAATTTATAGATTGCTTTGGGCAGTATGGACATTTTAATGATGTTGATTCTACCAATCCAAGAACATGGTATGTTCTTCCATCTCTTTATGTCTTCCTCTATCTCTTTTTTCAACGTCCTGTAGTTTTCTGAGTAGAGGTCTTTTACCTCTTTAGTTAAGTTTATTCCTAGGTAGCTTAATTTTTTTGGTGAGATGGTAAATGGGATTGCTTTTTTAGTCTCTCTTTCTGCAAGTTCACTATTGGTGTATAGAAATGCCATAGATTTCTTGGCGTTAATTCTGTATCCTGCTACATTGCCGAATTCTTTTATTAAGTCTAATAGTTTTTTGATGGAGTCTTTAGGGTTTTTTAAGTATAATATCATGTCATCTGCAAATAAGGACAGTTTTACTTCCTCTTTTCCAATTTGGATGCCTTTTATTTCTTCTTCTTGTCTAATTGCAATGGCTAATACTTCCAGGACTATGTTAAAGAGGAGTGGCGAGAGTGGGCATCCCTGTCTTGTTCCTGTTTTTAGGGGAAATGGTGTTAGTTTTTGTCCATTGAGTATGATGTTGGCTCGCACCTCCGCACCTCTTACCAGTCTCAGTGCGCTTTTTTTCTTTCCTTCTAATTGTGAAACTTCCACTCAGCCAGCTTTCCTGTGGTTTTGGATGATCGATGTTTTGTCTTTTACTTGTAGTTTTGATGAGGTTGTGGGAGGCAGCAAGTACATATTTTTACCTATGCCATCTTGGTTCTTACCCTATGTCTTTTGATTGGAGCATTTAATCCATTTACATTTAATGTTATTATTGATAAGTACTTGTTTGTCACCATTTTTATTTTTTATGTTTGTGTTCCTTCTTGCCTTTCTGTTTCTTCTTTTTACAGCAGTCCCTTTAGCATTTCTTGCATTGCTGGCTTAGTGGTAATAAACTCTCTTAGCTCTTTTTTGTCTGTGAAGCTCCTGATTCCACCTTCAATTTGGAATAATAGCCTTGCTGGGTATAGTATTCTTGGTTTCAGTCCCTTGCTTTGCATCAATTTGTTTATTTCATTCCATTCCCTTCTGGCCTGTTGTGTTTCTGGTGAGAAATCAGTTGATATTCTAATGGGAGATCCATTATAGGTAACTTTCTGTCTCTCTCTGGCAGCCTTTAAGATTCTTACTTTGTTGTTGATGTTTGCCAATTTAATTATGATGGTTCTTGGTGTTGGTCTTTTTGGGTTCATCTTCTTTGGAACTCTATGTGCTTTTTGGATTTGCATGGATTTTTCTTGCCAAAATCAGGGAAGTTTTCTGTCATTATTTCTTCAAACAGGTTTTCTATTCCTTGCTCCACTTCCTCTCCTTTTGGTATTCCTATTATGTGGATGTTGTTTTGTTTCATGTTATCCCAAAGCTCCCTTAGGCTCTCCTCTTGCTTTTTAAGTTTTCTTTCCAGTTGCTGCTGTGTTTGTGTATTTATTCCTACCTTGTCTTCTAATTCATTGGTGCGATCCTCAGCCTCTTCTAGTCTACTGTTTAACCCTTCCATTGTGTTCTTTATTGCAGCTATGTTATTCTTCATTTCCTCTTGGTTCCTTTTCATGTTGGTGACATTCTCATTCAGCTTCTTGTAATTCTCATTGAACTGTGTGTATTTGTCATCCAGCCTTTGAGCATCCTTATAACCATTACTCTGAATTCTTTCTCTGACATGTTACTTGCCTCCATTTCATTTAACTCCCTTTCTGGTGATTTCTCTTTTTCTTTCCTCTGAGGATTGTTTTTTTGTCTCCCCATTTTTTGCTCTAATGTTTTAATTGTTTCTATGTCTTAGATCCAACTGCTTTTGGGAGTGGTGCTACTGGTGCGATCTCTCAGGACTCCTAGGCTTGGTGATCTAATGGAGGTCCCTACTTGAGCTATTTGGGTTCTCTTGATGTAGTTGGATCTTGAATGTTACTTTCTTATTCGTGGATGAAATCTCATCATGGATTGGCAATGTGAGTCACCCCTGGCTTTGTTGTGCAAGCTGTTTTGGATGTGACTGTGGTTCTGGCTCTTGTGGAAAAGGTTGTTGAGGTCTCACTGGTATGTGCTCACTGTGGGTTCCCAGAGTCCACGGCCCGGGAAGGAGTCTCGGGGCCTGAGACTCAGGTACTGTGACTTTGGCTGGTGTGGTATGACTCTTGCTGGATTAGTGTCACTCTGCAACTCACTATGAGGGTCCCGGAGCCCATGACATTGGGGGGGGGCAGGTGTCTTATAGTCTGTGGTTGAGGTAGTGAGACTCTGGCCAAAGTGATTTCCCTCTCTGAATTACGAGGGGGTTCAGGATCCAGCAGCTGAGGATGTGGGGATCTCGGAGACTATGGTTGAAACAATGTGACCTTGTCCAGGGAGGCAAGTCCTCAGTAACTCACCAAGATGTCCAGAGGTAGGTTGCTGGGAGGGGGATGTCGGGGATCCTGCTGAGGGAGCCATGTGCCCTTGGTTGGAGAGGCACACACCTATGGGCATCTCATAGAGGGTCCAGGAGCCGTCTGCAAGGGATGTATGCTCGTGGGGCCCACACACTGGATTGGAGCCATTGTGGTGTGCCACTGGCCCCGTGGAGGGAGAAGTCCCAGATTCTGCTTTGGGGGATGTGTGCCTTTGGTTGAATACACATGTCCAACTGCTGCTTACAGAGGCGCCCAAGAGCTGTCTGCTGGAGCAGTGGGTTCAGGGGGTTCGTGTGCTGAAGCGGCGCTACCGTGGGGACTGGATGCCAGTGGCCAGGGTTGTGCCTTGCAGCGGTTCAGAGAAGCACCTAGGGGCCGCCTGCTGGGGCAGCGGATTCAGGGGGCTTGTGCAGTGGATCAGTGCAACTGCAGTGACTGGAGGTCAGCAGTCGAGGAGGGGGAAGTCTGTGTTTCTGCTCCTGGGGCCTTGCACCCTTGGTTGGATATGAGTGCACCTAGTAAAAGCTCACAGAGGCACCCGGGAGTCGCCTGCTGGGGCAGTTGCTTCAGGGGGCCTGCGTGCTGAAACCACGTGATCGCGGTGTCTTTGGGTAGGCAGCCAGGAAGGGGGAAATCCGAATTTCTACTGCCAGGTCCGTGTGCTCTTGTTTGGATACAAGTGCGCCCAGCGAGGACTCAAGGAGGCACTCAGGAGCCGCCTGTAGGGGCAGAGGGCTCAGTAGGCTTGTGTGCTGGAAAGGCACAACTGTGGTGTCTGGAGGTCAGCAGCCAGGGAAGGAAAAGTCCCAATTTTTGCTGCCTTGTGTTCTTGGTTGAAATTGCGCATGCCCAGCGGGGGCTCACAAGGCACCCAGGAGCCGCCTGTTGGGGTGGTGGAGCTCAGGAGGCCTGCGTACTGGAAAGGTGTGACTGTGGTGTCCAGCAGTTGGCAGCTGTGGAGAAGGAAGACTCAGTTTTTGCTGCCGGAGCCTTGCGCCCTTGGTTGGATTTGTGCATGCCCAGCGGTTGCTCACAGAAGCACCCGGGAGCCGTTTGCCAGGGTGGCGTACTCAGAGGGGCCCTTGTGCTGAAGCCACATGAACGAGGTGTCTGTGTACAGGCAGGCAGGAAAGTGGAAGACCAAATTTATGTTGCCGGGCCTGTGCACCCTTGGATACAAGCACGCCCAGTGGGGGCTCAGAGAGGCACCCAAGAGCTGCCATTGGGCCGGTGGGCTCTGGAGGCCTGCACGCTGGAAAGGCACAACTGTGGTGAACGGAGGTCAGCGGCTGTGGAGTGGGAAGACTCACTTTTTGCTGCCGGGGCCTTGCATCTTTGGTTGGATTCGCACACACCCAGCTGCGGCTCACAGAGGCATCCAGGGGCCATTTGCCAGGGCGGTGCACTTAGACGGTCCCTTGTGCTGAAGCCACATGACCGAGGTGTCTGTTGGCAGGCAGCCGGGAGAGTGGGAAGTCCGAATTTCTACTGCTGGGGCCGTGCACTCTTGTTTGGATATGAGCGCACCCAGCAGGGGCTCACAGAGGCACTCAGGAGCCACCTTTGGGGCGATGGGCTCAGGAGGCCTGCACGCTGTGTCTGGAGGTCGGCAGCTGTGGATTGGGCAGACTCAGTTTTTGCTGCTGGGGCCTTGCATCCTTGGTTGGATTTGCGCGTGCCCAGTGGTGGCCCACAGAGGCACTGGGGGCCCTTTGCCAGGGCGGCACACTCACGCACTGATAAGAGCGCACCCAGTGGGGGGCTCACAGCGGCACCCAAGAGTACCTTGTGGGGTGGTGTGCTCAGGAAGCTGCATGCTGGGAAGGTGCAATTGAGGTGTCCGGAGGTCAGCAGCCAGGGAAGGGGAAGTCGCACTTACTGCTGCAGGAGCCATGCAGCCTTGGAGGTGGATGTCCTAGGGTCTGCAGGTCTGCAGGCGGGACAGCAGGCTTTTGGCTGGAGTGGCTGTAAGGTCACCGGCAGTGTCCAAAGCCAATCTGGGTGGTGGTGCTGATGAGTTCCTCGGTGTTTTTATTATTTTCCAGCTTTATTGAGGTATGATTAACAAACACTGTATGTATTTAGGTTGTACAATGTGCTTTTTAAAAAAATTTTTTTTTATTGATTTCACAGAAGAAGGGAGAGGGAGAGAGAGATAGAAACATGAATGATGAGAGAGAATCATTGACTGGCTGCTTCCTGCACACCCCCTACTGGGGATCGAGCCTGTAACCCAGGCATGTGCCCATGACTGGAATCAAACTTGGGACTGTTCATTCGGCAGGCCGATGCTCTTTCCACTGAGCCAAACCAGCTAGGGCAGCCGTGGGCAAACTACGGCCCGTGGGCCGGATCCGGCCCGTTTGAAATGAATAAAACTAAAAAAAAAAAAGACCGTACCCTTTTATGTAATGATGTTTACTTTGAATTTATATTAGTTCACACAAACACTCCATCCATGCTTTTGTTCCGGCCCTCCGGTCCAGTTTAAGAACCCATTGTGGCCCTTGAGTCAAAAAGTTTGCCCACCCCTGAGCTAGGGTCACAATATGATTTTTTAAAGGTATAAATCATGATGATATAATATAGGTATGCAGTATAAAATGATTACCACAATCAACTTAGTTAAAACTTCCATAGCTTGCCCTGGCCAGCTTGGCTCAGTGGATAAAGCATCAGCCTGCGGACTGAAGGGTCCCAGGTTCGAGTCTGGCCAAGGACACATGCCCGGGTTGTGGGCTCGATCCCCAGTAGGGGGTGTGCAGGAGGCAGCTGATCAATGAGTCTCTCTCATCATTGATGTTTCTATCTCTCTCCTTCTCCCTTCCTCTCTGAAATCAATAAGGAAATATATTTTTTAAAAAAAATTCCATAGCTTACCTTTTCTTTTCTTATGTCGAGAACACAAGATCTACCATCTTAGCCAATTCAAGTATACAGTACCATATTATTAATTACTAGTGGCCCAGTGCATGGATTTGTGCACATTGAAATGAAATTAATTAGAAGAAATATTTTAATATCGCTATTCACCCTTTCTCTATAATAGAAGTGTCAACCAAATTCACGATTGACAATGACAGAACGAAACACATGCTTGCAATTGGCGCCAGCAAGAGCTTTATATGTATCGTGCATGTGCGAGTCAACTTAGCCTTTTATAGATATAGAATAAACTTGCTTAATTAAACCTGCTTTCTGATTTAGCTAAACTTTTTCCAGCCCAGTGAAGAGCCCCAACTTCTCTTTCAGGTAATTGTCAGCAACACAGCAGTAAATATCAACACAAAGCAGATTATTGTAAATCTCGAAAGGAGAACAAAGGGTGAAATATTTAACTGCAGCAGTGTTTGACTATATTCTGCGCAGTGAGAAAACCTGAAGTCATTTTCAAGGTCCACCATTTCTTACTTCTTTTCAGTTGGGTCAAGTTTCTAAACTTTCTAAATCTTCGTTTTCCGGCTAGTGAAAAGAAAATAGGATTCCATCGAGTTCCCTATCTACCTACTCAAGGATTTCTATGAGGATCAAATGAGATGAGGCATGTGAAAATGCTTCGCAAACATATGGTTAAAGTGTAAAATGTTTGCACTTGGCTATAAAGCAAGTCGTGTTCCTGGGCTGAAGAAACTCCAAGGAGGCTAGTCGTTGTTAGGGAGAGGAAGCCAGGTGTTGCTACGTGACGTCATTACCAGGTGCCCACAGAGACCGTTTCCTGGCTGGGCTGGGCTGGGCTTGGCTGTGGGCTGCATTTTGTGCCATTGCAGCGTCAGCTGCAATTTGGTGGGGTGTCACTCCGAGGTGGTGGCGGGGCCTGTGTCCCACTTGGGGGAAGCCGAATGTTGCTTTGTTGGTGCCAGGTCCGCACTGCCGTTTCTCTGTAAATGGCCAGTGTGCATCATGGCAGCTCCTGCATTGAGCGTCTGCCCCTGGGTGGTCAGTGCGTGTCATAGTGACCAGTTGGATGATGGGAGGGACACTTACCATATTAGCCTTTCATATATAGAGATAATACCATACTGTACATTACAGATATAAAATTTATTCATCTTATAACTGAAAGTTTGTATCCTTTGCATTGTTTTTTATTTTTTAGAGAGAGTGGAAGGGAGGGCAGGAGGGGATAGAGAGAGAGAGAGAGAAACATCGATGTGAGAGAGACACATCACTTGGTTGCCTCCGCACACACTCCAACCTGGCTGGGGATGGAATCTGCAACCCAGGAATCGAACCCATGACCCTTCAGTGCTGGAGCTGATGCTCTAACCACTGAGAACATTTGCCAGAGAAGTTTGTACCCTTTGACCAAAATCTTCCCATTTCTCCCAGCCATTCTAGTCTTTGGTTCTATGAATTTGACTTTTTAAGATTCCACATATTCTAGTTAGGAGGTCATACAGTTTTTCTGTGTCTGGATTGCTTCACTTAGCATAATACCCTTTAAATAGTACCTGTTTCTGCTAGAATTATGAGGATATAATAAAAAGTTCCTTTTGCCCTGACTGGTTTGGCTCAGTGGATAGAGCGTCGGCCTGCAGACTCAAGGGTCCCAGGTTCGATTCTGGTCAAGGGCATGTACCTTGGTTGTGGGCACATCCCCAGTGGGGAGTGTGCAGGAGGCAGTTGATCTTTGTTTCTCTCTCATCGATGTTTCTAACTCTCTATCTCTCTCCTTTCCTCTCTGTAAAAAATCAATTAAAAAAAAATATATATATATAAAAGTTCCTTTTTTCTAGTAAACATTATAGTGCCCTTTTGTTTTTAGGGGGTTGCTTTTGCCCAAAGTAGTTGAAGATCGTGGTGTGAAAAGAACAGACATTGGAAATCTTGGGAGTGGAATATATTTCAGCAATTCACTCAGGTTAGTATTATTGTATCCTTAATCATGTTACTCATACCCATTACCAAGGAATCATTGCTGAATGCTTGCTCTATGTTTTCCTCTGTCTTTCCCTAGTGAGGGATTTCTCACCCAGAAATGGGTAACTCATTTATTTATCAAACTAAAAAGCTTCTGCCTAGTAAGAGAAACTGCCAACAAAACAAAAAGGCAACCAACCAAATGGTAGAAGATATTTGCAAACAACAGTTCTGACAAGAGGTTAATCCTATATAATAAAAGGGTAACATACAAATCAACCAAACAGTGGAACGACCAGTCGCAGTGACGCACACTGACCACCAGTGGGCAGACGCTTAATGCAGGAGCTGCCCCCTGGTGATCAGTGCACTCCCACACAGGGAGCACTGCTCAGCCAGAAGTCCAGAAGCAGGGCTCATGGCTGGCCGGCGCAGTGAGTGCAGCGGGGCAGTGGAAGCCTCTCCCGCCTCTACGGCAGCACTAAGGATGTCCAACTGCTGTGGGGAGCAGGCCTAAGCCATCAGTTGGACATCCCCTGAGGGCTCCCGGACTGTGAAAGGGCACAGGCCGGGCTGAGGGACCCCCTGAGTGCACGAATCTCGTGCACTGGGCCACGAGTATTTAATATATAGAAAGAACACATACAACTCAACAACCCCCCAAAAAACAAAACAGTCCAATTAGAAATTGGGCAGAGGACCTGAACAGACATTTCTCCCAAAAAGACATACAGATAGCCAAAAAATATATGAAAAGATGCTCAACCTCACTAGATATTAGGGAAATGCAAATCAAAACTACAATGAGATACCACCTCACACCTGTTAAAATAGCTATTATTAGCAAGACAAGTAATAACAAGTGTTAGAGAGGTTGTGGATAAAAGGGCACCCTTATTCACTGCTGGTGGGAATGTAAACTGGTACAGCCACTATGGAAAACAGTATGGAGGTTCTTCAACAAATTAAGAATAGTTACCATATGACCCTCACCACTCTTCTGGGTATCTACCTGAAAAATTTGAAAACATTTATTCGCAAACATATATGCACCACCATGGCAGCATTATTCATGGTGGCCAAGATGTGGAAACAACTGAAGTGTCCTTAGATCAGCGGTCGCCAACCTTTGGGACCTCATGGACCACTGGTTGATGACCGCTGCCTTAGATAGATGATTGGATAAATAAGATGTGGTACATATATACAATTGAATACTACTCAGCCATTATAAGGGATGAACAACATGGGTGATCCTGTTGACTATATTCTATATGCAAACATGTCCCGTTTGCAACAACATGGGTGATCTTGAGAATATGAGAATATCATAGTAAGTGAAATTGGTCAGATAGAAAAAGTCAAGAACCATATAATTTCACTCATATGTGGGCTATAAAACTGAAAACAGCAAATGAACAAACATGACAAACAAACAAAAACTCATAGACTCAGACAATAGTATAGTGGTTACCAGAGGGAAAGCAGGGTGGGATGGGAGGAAGTAGAAGAGGGTAAAGGGAGGATAAATGGTGGTGGAAGGAGACTTGACTTGGGGTGGTAAACACAATATACAGATGATGTATCATAGAATTGTACACCTGAAACCTGTATAATTTTATTAACTGCTAAATTCAATTTTAAAAATTCATGAAAACTTAAAAAAATAAGAAAGAAGCAGGTCACTAAAAGCAACCAGTTTTCTCAGTATACTGTAGAAGCATGTCTTTTGCGGTGGATAGGCAGGAAAATTACATTTGAAATCATCTTAGTGATTTTACTACCCTAAGAACTTTTACATATATGTACCCACTTAATCCTTAAAAAGCCTCCTGATTGTCCCATTGTTATCATCTTATCACAGGTGAGAACACTGAGGGCCAGTGAGAACATCTTGCCCAGGGTCACACAGCATTTTGTCTGTCTCCAGAGCCAGGAATCTTAACTTCTACAGCACATGATCTCTCTTCTAAAAAATTTATTTTATATGAACTCTATATACCTGGAATGACATTTCATCTTGAATATCCTTGTTAATAGTTAAATCTGTCCTCATAGTAGCCACAATGTGTTGTGTGCCTGCCCTGTGTGAGGCACCAGGCTAAGTGCTTCATCTATATTGTTATAAACTCACAACTGGTATTATCATATCATTTATGGAAAGGAAACAGATTCATGGAGATTGAGTAACTTGCCTAAGGTCACAGAGCTAGTTAAAGATGGAAGCTGGGATAAAGAATAATTATCCAGGATATTTAATTATCTAGGATATGTAAAGAGTTTCTACAAATCAATAAGAAAAAGATAAACAACCCAGTAAGCAAATGGGCAAAAGATATGAATAGGAACTTAACAGAAGAGGAAACATGTATGGAAGGTAACATTTGAAAAGATAAGTTTTCAAGAACATGAAAAGTAAACCATAATGCTACCTTTTTTTTACTCTTATCACCTTGACAAAAAAAAAAATAGTTTAACATCTCGAGGTGGCAGTCTCTAGAACAGGGGTGGGCAAACTTTTTGACTCGAGGGCCACAATGGGTTCTTAAACTGGACCGGAAGGCCGGAACAAAAGCATGGATGGAGTGTTTGTGTGAACTAATATAAATTCAAAGTAAACATCATTACATAAAAGGGTACGGTCGTAGTTTGCCCACGGCTGGACTAGACTGTTCAGTCAGGTTCAATAAGCAACATTCAGGATTCAGAAAATTTGGTTCACATTAGGCCCATTATTTTAAAACGAGTCCAGTGGGAGCAGAACTTGTCATCACCTATGCTCATGTGTACATCCTACCCTCTTCTCAACTGTACCTGAGCCAATGGTTCTTTTATTTAAAATGAAGAGAAGTTCTCTAAGACAACAAATGTCATGTTCTGAAGTCAAGGAGCCTGCGTGTCAGAGGGGACCACTCCGTGGCTTCCAGATGCGACTCTTTGGACAACATCAGACCATCTGTCTTTGGTGGCCACCAGTGTCAACCCTGTAGGGTTTCCTTCCTTTATCTTTCTCCCTCCAGTTACCATAGCTCTGGAGTATGGAGAGCAAGTCATTGACCTGGAGGAAAACACATACACCGATGTGCAGGACAGCACAACGTTCCTTCTTATACTGGACCATGCTATCATTATAAGAATGAGATTAGCTACTTATTCTAATTATGGAATAAGATCTCATAAACTGTAGCTGCACCAGGGACTTGATAATGTCCAAACATCTGAATGAAAGCAACAACTGCCCCCCCTCGAAATAAAAAAAATGTCATTTACTCAATTTCCAGTGTAATGAAGCTGAGGAACAGGACACTCAGACACTTGCTTTACTGACAGATTACTCGGCTCAATGGTGTTACAGTGCACAGAAGCTCTGCCTCGGAGACACTGTTCCTGCTAACCCGGCAGCTGAGCCGAGCGTGAGGTTACTGTCCCCTTCACTGAGCTAACTGCTGAAAACCTGACAGCCTCAGAAACACGGAAAACCTCTTGATCCACACCCTGCTGAGACGAAAAGCCATTTTAAATGAGCTGTCTGCACATTCTGACCTCATGATAGAATGTTCCAGTGTAGCCGAGCCTGCCATTCCCATTAGCAGGCTTTAATGAAACAGCGCGGGCCTTACCTTTCTCGTGAGTGGGACTTCTATGGGCACAGGAACGACCTCAGCCAGCAGGCAGCCGTAGAAGGCCACCATGGATGCAGCAGGGTCGTTGTTGGGGAACACCAGCGCCACCTGGGTGCCCCAACCCCCCAATCGGCCCTACCCTGAGCGTGACTGAGGGTGGCATCGCAACCTCCCGATCCGCCCTGCTCTGTGCATGACGGGGCGGCGCCCCAACTCCCCAATCTGCCCTGCTCTGAGCCTGACCAGGGGCTGCACTTAGGGATTGGGCCTGCCCTCTGCCACCCGGGAGCAGGCCTAAGCCAGCAGGTCGTTATCTGCCGAGGGGTCCCAGACTGCGAGAGGGCACAGGCCAGGCTGGGGGACCCCCCTCCCCCCGCCCCCCGAGTGCACAAATTTTTGTGCACCGGGCCTCTAGTAAGAGTATAATTGATAAACCTTTATTTTTTGCATTATCTTGTATAATTGAAGAACAGAGTTGATGGCATGACTCAGGAATTCTATAGTTTGGCCTGTGAACCAGAAAGCAGTGCTTGCCAATCTATAGAATCACAGGGGGGAGTTCCATTGGTGTAAACACTATGGTGCTGATTTTACCCCAGAGTAGTTAAGTCAGAATCCCTAGGGGTGAGGCCTGGGTATCAATAGTTTTTAAGTTCCTGGATGATTGTAATATGCAGCCTGGGTCAAGAATCACTACCCTAGAAAAACTCTAGGCCAGGAGGCATGTATGGGAGTGGCTAAGATCACTAGTAACAGAATGCTGGGAGTGACGCACATGTCCATTGACAGTGCAATGATTTGATATATTTTTGTGTGGTCCTACATGGAGTCCTGCATGGCACTTTTAATAGGTGACTTAACAGCTACATGTGTCAAATGGATGAGCCTGGGCATATAGCACAACAAAAATGATCATATGATTACATATATATGCAAAGTTCAAAAACAAGCAAAACTAAACTTTACATTGTTAAGGGACACATACCAATGTGTCAGTACTATGAAAGAAAGAAAATGATATGCACAAAATCAAGATAGTGATTAGATCACCCCTGGGTGGCAGGGGAGGTGATACCAACAGAAATATTGATGATATTCTATTTCTTAAACTTGGTGGCAGTTATATGGGTGTCTTATTATAATTATTGAAACTTAACATTTATATTACAGGTGCTCTTTTGTGTATAAAATATTTCAAAGTAAAAATTCTTAGATATTTAAATATTTAAAAAATTTCAATTGGCATTCAGTTGAATCTAACCAAATTGAAGTCCATTGTGACTTTTGACAGAGTGGTTTTGGTGAAGAAGTATAAATAGAGCCAAACGGCAGTGGCTTGAGAAGCGGTCAGCAAACAAGCTGTGAAAACTGGACAGATAATATGCAAAAACAGGAAAGAAACTAGACCACCTTCTTACACCATACATAAGAATAAACTCAAAATGGATTAAAGACTTGAATGTAAGACCTGAAACCATAAAACTCCTAGAAGAAAACACAGGCAATACAATCTCTGACATTTCTCTTAGTAATATTTTTTTCTTATATATCTCCTTGGGCAAGGGAAACAAAATAAAAAATAAAAAAATGGGACTACATCACACTAAAAAGTTTTGCACAGTAAAGGAACAATCAACAAAATGAAAAAACAACCTTCTGAATGGGTGTCATCAATAAATCAACAAACAAGTGTTGGTTGAGGATATGGAGAAAAGGGAACCCTCGTGTACTGTTGGTGGGAATGCAGGTTGGTGCAGCTACTATGGGAAACAGTATGATGATTCCTGAAAAAAATTAAAAATGGCCTTGGCCGGTTTGGTTCAGTAGATAGAGCATCAACCTACGGACTGAAGGGTCCCAGGTTAGATTCCCGTCAAGGGTACATACCCAGGTTGTGGGTTTGATCCGCAGTAGGCTGTGTGCAGGAGGCAGCCAATAAATAATTCTCTCTCATCATTGATATTTCTATCTCTCTCTCCCTCTCCCTTCCTTTCTGAAATCAATAAAAAATATTTTTTTAAAAATTAAAAATGTAATTCCCTTATGTCCTCTTTGGAGAAGTGTTATTCAGGTCCTCTGCCCATTTTTAAAAGATGTTTTTTAATTGATTTTTAGAGAGAGAGAAGGAGAGAGAGAGAGAGAGAGAGAGAGAGAGAGAGAGAGAAACTATTGATCAATTGCCTCCTGCACACCCACTTCTGGGGATTGAGCCCAAAACTAACCAGCAACCTCTCAGTGCATGGGACAATGCTCAACCAACTGAGCCACACTAGCTAGGGCTCCTCTGCCCATTTTTAAATTGAATTTTAAAAATTTAAAAAATAATAAAATAAATTTGATTCAAAAAATTAATTGACATTCAGTTGAATTTAATGAAGTCCTTCATGACTTTTGACAGAGTGGTTTTGGTGTAGACATATGAACAGAGCCAAACTACAGTGGACTGAGAAATGGTCAGCAAACAAGCCAGTAGAGATGGTCACTGACTGTGTAGGATGGAGAGAAAGGGAGGAGACAGAGAGGGGGCAGATGTGGAGAGGGTCTAGAAGAGAGTCTAAGTCCAGGTTGCATGGGAAGGAGCTAGCTAGCATGTTTGTGGTTACAAGAAAAGAGCCCACAGAAAGGAGAGGTGTATAAGATGAATGGGGGAATTTTTTTTTTAAGTGCAAGTCTTAGAGAGGAGAGAACAAATGGTCATTAGGCAATGCTTTTACATATTAGTCTTGATCTTTGAAAAAATAGAGTTATGTCCCCAAATGTCCCAACCTGTGTTCCTCATAGCAAAAATTGCTTTATTAAAGCTGCTGATTCCTGAAGAAAGTTACAAAATCCCTCATTTGGGTGTCATTGGAAATTTTTGCTTTTCCTTTTGGATTCAGAAGGCTCGTGAGAATATAGCACCTGTCTTTCCTTTTGTTCAGTTCTTAGTAATACTTGGTATTTAATGTTCTTTCTGAGCTTTAGTGCAGAGAACCTATTTTTTATTTTTTTAATAGTCTTATTTTTTTGTTAATCCTCACCCGAGGATATTTTTTCCATTGATTTTTAGAGAGAGTGGAAGGGAGGGGGAGAGACAGAGAGAGAAATATCGATGTGAGACACATCGATTGGTTGCCTCCCACACGCATCACAACTGGGGCTGGGGATTGAACCTGCAACCGAGGTATGTGGTCTTGACTGGGAATCGAACCTGTGACCCTTTGGTGTGCGGGTTGACGCTCTAACCACATATAGTTGACGCTACATCAAATTTTTAAATAAATAAATGAGTAATACAATTCTAAATGAACTTTCAGAGATATTTCAATAACAGTAAAATTTGGAACGTTCTACCAGTAAAGTCTTTCTGAAAAATCTCCTACGTATGTAATAAAATGTTGTAGCCATGTTACTACAAACTGTAAATTTGTACTTACTTCCTCTCACCTGCAGTACAAGCATTAAGTACTCACACCCAGGAGAGACGGATGGCACTAGGCTCCTGGTCATGTGTGATGTCGCCCTCGGGAAGTGCATGGACTTACACAAGAAAGATTTCTCCTTAACAGAAGCACCACCAGGTTATGACAGTGTCCATGGGGTTCCTGAAACAGCCACTGTCCCCACAGACTTCGAGGTATTTGTATCAAGAAACAAGCAGAGCGGCTCCTGTGTTTACTAAATATGCTTAAGTTTAAATAATTATTGTATATCTAGTGTCTGGCTTCAATATTTTCATATTCAATAATTAGCAAACATGAAACTCTGCTTTTATGAAAACATGTACCAATAAAGGTTATTTCCCCACCTATTTATGTTTGCTCTAGGATGATGAATTTGTTGTATATAAAACCAGTCAGGTTAAAATGAAATATATTATTAAATTTTGCATACCTGGAGATGAAGTAAAGGACTTTCATCCTTGTAATAATATTGAATTAGAGGAACACACACCTGAGGTTTCAAAGGTTGAAGGTAAGACACTGTTCTTTTGTGTGTGTGTGTGTGACGATCACATTTTATTTTTATTTTTTTAATTAAATCTTTATTGTTCAGATTATTACAGTTGTTC
>NW_005370366.1:2785776-2833872 GCF_000412655.1 Myotis brandtii
TCTCAGGGAATCAACAGGGCGGAGCAAACAGCTATGGCAGATCCTCAGTCCTACCCTAAGAGGTCCCGCGTCTCAGTGTCCCGGTAATCGCTGCAAGCACCTTTGAGAGAAAGCTGCCCTCGAGTTTCGTCCACTGCCAGACAGTCCAGTTTCTCCTGTATGAGTCTGGGTCCCCAGAGACTTACCCGGAACTGGAGTTCAGAGCAGAAGCGTGTGTCTCCCTCCCGATTGAAAAAGACAACCGTGTCCTCAGTTGCCAGCCCTTTGCACGTGCGCCTCCGTACCTCTGCACTTTACTTCCGCACCTCCTCTGAGTCTCTGTGCTTTTCTCTTTCCTTCTAGTTGTAGGATTTCCGCTCAGCCAGCCTTCCTGTGGTTCTGGATGATGTCCGTTTTGTCTTTTAGTTGTATTTTTGAAGTGGTTGTGCGAGGCATCAATTTCAGGTGTTTATACCTATGCCGCCATCTTGGTTTTTGTCCAAGACACTGTTCTTGAATGCTGTTTCATGTAATATTATAGAACTCAATATTATATTTTCAATGGAATTAATATTCATGTTTGGTAGCTACTTATAACCTCAGACATAAATGTTCATTTCCTTTTTTATTTTTAAAAATGAAAACCTGGATGCTTGAGAGAGTTTAAAGTGATCTCAAAATTATGCTACTTACTGACACACCGAAGCTGAGCTCATCCACCTCCAGATAGCCACAAACCCACTGATAGATTTAAGATGTCAATGTGCAAAAAGTGTAATGGAGGCTGATAGGATAGACAGAGGGTTCAACTTTAGAATCAGGAAGCTTGGGTTCAAGTGTCACTTACTAGACTTTGTGATCTTCAACAAACCATATAACATCTCCAGGCATCAGCTTCTCTCTAAGGGGAATGAGACCAATATCCACACCACAGTGCTGCTGTGAGGATTGCATGGGCTAAGTGAAGGCACCCCCCAAAATTGTAACATGCAGCTTACCTATTAGTAGTACAAATAATAGAGGGGATGAAAGCTTCTTAGGAAATCATAAGCCCAAACTACTATAACATTAATTAGTAGCATTGTAAAAACACACAAACATTTTTAACTGTGATCAAAGTATTTTTTTTTTTAATCAAAAATGTATGACTTCAGAGTGGGGAGAAACGGGCCTAGTGAGAATAATCTTACCTGAAAAAAAATCCCTGAGGAAGAGGAAAGAAGCGGAAGGAATGACTCTTACTAGAGACTTCCTGCTGGATTTGAAGTAAAGTAACTATTACCCAGATTGGAAATTAATAAAGGAGAATTATACAATCCATTGATATTAGAAAAAAATGAAAGCCATGGCACCAAGGGTTTAGACCTCAAGAAAAACTGGGAAAATATACATGAGTTTGAGAGTGAGTGGCAATGTGATGCAGGAAATTGCAAAAGGGGTGCCTTTTACCTATAGCAAAAATTTCAGTTGTACAAAAGATGAATATAATAAACTCTCAATTAATTTTCCTCAAAAACACAGTGTTTTTTGTAAGAAGTAATACATACCAATATTCTATGCATGACGAGCCATTTACAAGGAATTGGTTAAAACTGAAAAATAACATCAGTGATGCACGTAACAAGTATATAAAGTGTTTGGAAAATAGAATTGGGTTACGTATGCAGGTACACCTCACTGAATTGCAGATGTTTCAAAATGAGGAGAAAATTTGTGACTGCAATAAAGTTGAGAAATCTATCAACAATGTTCCTCAGCTTCACCACAAAAGGTTTTCTCAGTATCAAAAACATGTCCAATAAATGTAGGAGGATTTTAAAATGGCACAGGAGAATACACATTAGGGGAAAGTCTTATCAATGTAAGGACTGTAGGAAGACTTTCAGCAAAAGCTCAAACATCAGGAATCATGAGACAGTTCATTCTGGACAGAGACCTTACAAACATCATGAGTGGCAAAGATTTTAATCAGTGCTCACGTTTTACACATCAGAAAATCCACATTGGAGAGATACCATATAAATGTAGCATGTGGCAAATTGTGTAGTGGGCATTCAAGTCTTGCAATTCACCAGAGAATTCATGATGGAGTGAAACCTTACAAATGTAATGAGTGTTGTAAGGTGTTTTGTTTTTAAATTTAGACTTGTGAGAGATCCATACTGGTGAGGATCCTTACATAGTAATGAATGCATAAAAGCCTTTGCTGTTAGTTCCATCCTTACTAGACATAAGAGAATCCATGCTGGAGAGAAACCTTTACTCAATTTGTAAGCCTTACTAGGCATCAGAAAATACATACCGGAGAGAAACCACATAAATGTAATTGTGTGGTGAGACTTTTATTGAACTTAAGGCCTTACAGATCATCGGAGAACTCATACATTTATTTCTCATAAATGTAAGAAATGTGATAAGGGTTTTTCCAGACATTCACAACTTTGGAGTCATAAGAGAATCTATATAGGAGAGAAAACTTAAAAATGTGGTGACAGTAGTAAAACCTTTACACAGAGGTCAAATCTTACTCAACATAAGAAAAGCCATACTGGAGAGATACCTCACAAATGTAGTGTATGTGTCAGGGCTTTTACATGATTTGCAAGCCTTACTGAGCACCAGAAAATGCATACTAAATAGTAACATTATAGACCTAATTTATGTGACAGTGCTTTTATCCAAAGCTCAAGCTTTGAATAAAAGTAAAAGGAGCCCAGCCTGCATGGCTCAGTGGTTGAGTATCGACCTATGAACCAGGAGGTCATGGTTTGATTCCTGGTCAGGACACATGCCTGGGTTGTGGGCTTGCAGGGGTGTGCAGGAGGCAGCTGATCGATAATTCTCTCTCATCATTGATATTTATATCTGTCTCCCTCTCCCTTCCTCTCTGAAATCAATAAAAATATATTTTAAAAAAGTAAAAGGAAACCTTTATACATATTATTGAGGTAAAACATATGCAAGTGTTCAAGCCTTATTGAAAGCCAGAGACTCTATTGTGGAGAGAAAACATGTAAAACTCATGTATGAGACAAAGCCTATAAACAGGGCTATAATCAAAGCCTATAACCTCACTTGATGAATATACATCTTTGAGAGAAAGCACATAAATGTATGACAATGTTTATCAAACTTTAAGCCTCATAGAATATAATAGAATTCTTACTTGGGAGAAAACTTACAAATGTATTGAGTGTGATCAGCTTTATAAAAAAATGTTCAACCTGTGGTCAAGACAGAATTCACATAAGTTTGAAACTATACAAATATTTCAAAACCTTTAGCAATGAACTGGATACACCAAAGAATTCCTACTGGACAGAAACATTACAAATATAATGAAAGTGATATGTTTAAATCCGTTTTCTCAATGAATTACATAAGAAAATTCATATTAATTCTTTTACTATTGAAGATTAACCAATATCAGATGTTAAATTCCTGAGAGAATTAAAAGTTAAAATTATTTAAAACTCAAACTCATTAGAATGTTGTCTGTCAATAGAGCAAGAAAATTTGTGGAAAGGTATAATTATTTTGAGTTTATACAATGTTTTTATTCAATTATTTGAGGTTTCTTAGAAGGGTTACATTGTTATTGATGACTTACAGCATGAAGTTTAAAATCTGTTGATGTTATGCTTTTATTACATACTTTTCAATTTTCACTAGGATGGCCTCAGGGTTAGGTATGAAAGAACCTACTTCATCAGGTGGGGTTTATTTAGATCCACATAACTGGGTAAAATTATAACACTAATGTTAAGATACAATATGATATAAATTTGAGAGTCTGGGGATTGGCAAAGCATAAATGTAAAACTGTTATCTAAATTATAGTGCATTTTGTGTTCACAGCCTCTTCTCTAAATTTGTTGATATGACTGAGGGTCTCCATTGATGATCATAGGAAAGGATTACTCTACCAGGTTATTAGGAAATAGAGTAGGCCAGGACACTGAAAGAACGAGTTTTTCATGTTAGAATGATGGGTTACTAGGGATGGTATAAATGATAGCAAAAATGGAAGGTGAATAATGTTCTCCCTCCTTTTTGAAAGTTAACAGCTGGTGCATATTGTAGATTAAGGAAAATGTCTTGTGTTTGGAAACAGAAAAAAGATACATTGTAGGAAACAGTTTACTAAAAAGAACCAGAATAGAATGTGCTTGTGAAGGATTCAGAATTAGCCACTTAAAATGCAGTTTAATGCCCTGGCCAGTTGCTCAGTGGTTAGAGTGTTGGCCCGCCAACTGAAGGGTTGCGGGTTTGATTCCCAGTCAGGGGCACTTACCTTGATTGCAGGCTCAATCCCCAGCATGGTCGGGACACATGCAGGAGGCAACCTATCGATTGTATCTCTCTCACATAGATGTTTCTCTCTGTGTGTCTCTCCCCCTCCCTTCCACTCTCTCTAAAAATCAATGGAAAAATATCCTTGGGTGAGGGTTAAAAACAAACAGAAAAAATAATGAGTCTGGGAAGAGTATATACCTCTAACCATATTTGTATTTTTGTACTACCTGATATAGTACATGAACATTTTTTCAATATACTGTATTAGGAGTTTGATTTAGTCTTCCTTGTATAAAAAGTCTAGGGAATCTCATATTTCTCACACTTTTGTAGAACAAAAGTAATAGTGACTGACTAGTTCTAAAGTATAAGCCAGGGAGTGCAGCTATCTAGATTTAGCCTAAGCTACTCTTTTTCAGAGTTTCTTAAGACCTTGATGTACTTGTGTGTATGCTTAAACATAAAGGTAAACATATGCCTTTCAAGTAGCGGCATGACTAGGTTTTCAAGACGACCTCTCAACATCTGTAGATTTAAAAGACAGAGTGTCTGTTGACAATGCTGCCCTCATTCTTTACATTGGCTACTGAAAATCATAAAATGCTGTTTGTCCATTTCTCCTGAAGTATCATGTATGAAGGAGAGGAGAAGGATTAAAAATCAAGATAATAAAAATAGAGAGTTCAAGAATGGTTTTAAAAGGTAACATTAATATTTTTAATGTATAGATTACCAGTTACCAGACACCAAACCTTTCAGCAGCATCAAGGCTGGTCTCCAGGACACCTCTGGGAATTCAGTTCCTCTTGAGGACCTGCACATCAAGGGGAAAATAATAGACTTTGTAGCCCAGGTAAGCGCTTCGTGGTTTTATGATACTTAAGCCAAATGTATGTCAATCATAAATGAGCATTGGATTATAGTTGCATGAACTCAACAAAACATGTACATTTTTCAAATTCATTTATTTACTGAGCACCTACTACATGCTGGGGACTGTTCTAGGCTCTGTGCATACAGCAATAAACAGTATGAAAACTCTGCCCTCACAGAGCATACATTGCATTGGGGGACCAGGCAATAAATGTGATCAATAAATAAAATGCACGCCATGTTAAATGGTGGTAAGTGCTAGAGAAAAAATCAAAGCAGGTAGGGATGGGAGCTGTACAGGTTAGAAGGATTTCAACTTGGAAGTTGCATGGCCAAGGAAGGCCTCACTGAGATGACATCTAAGCACAGATCTGTAGGAAATGAGGGACTAAAGCCTATGGACTTCTGAGGGGTGCTCATTCCAGGCAAAGGAAGCAGCACGTGCAAAGGTCCTGAGGTAGGAGTGGATCTAATGTAGTCAAGGGACACCAAAGAGTTCCACTGTGGCTGGAGCATAGTGGAAAGGGGAAGCATGGTAGGAAATTGGGTCAGAGAGTTGAGTTGGGGGAAGGCAGCTCACATCAGGACACAGGACATACTATCTTCAACTCTGAGTAAAATGGAAACCTTTCAAAGATGTTTGGCAGAGGATATGATTGAGATCACACAGGCCACCTTGTTGACAATTGACTGAAGAGGACCAGTTACAGACATCATAGGTCAGATTCTCTGGAAAACAGACACTTGATGGAGATTTGTTTTCAGGAAGCTTGTTGGGAAGTGCTCTCTGGAGCGACATCTGTAAGAGAACATGGGAGGCAGAACCTGGCAGAAGGAGATGTGGACTGTGACACAGGCATACCAGAGTCCTCAGACAGTTTCAGGGGGAGCTCTGAGATGTTCTGAAATGAGGCAAGAGGCTCAGGCCTTATACCGGCCTACAGGGACCAGTCATTGGATGTGGCATAATAGATTTCATTCAGAGTAGTTCTGCAAATGGTTCCATACGGTTTCATCAAGTTTATGGATGTTTTTTCTTCTTTAGGTCATTGTTTTTCAGACGTACACAAATCAGAGCCCTGTATCCATTGAGGCAAAGTATATTTTTCCTTTGGATGATAAGGCAGCCGTATGTGGTTTCCAAGCGTTCATCAATGAGAAACACATAGTGGGAGAGGTAAGGGGAGAAAATGCACTGTGGCTGCTCTTTGGTTCTAACATCAGTTTTCCATTTACCCAACTCTTCTTTATTGGCATCCCTATCGTGTGGGGCTGAGTAGCAGCCTTATAAAACAAAAGTATTCTTCGAAGAACTAAGTACTTATGCAGTTAGCCTCCACTCACAAATCCCTCCTTGATTACCTCATTTCGCTCCTACCTGTCCACTCTTTATTGGTCAGTGCCTTGCAAATTGTTTGCCTGGGCACTTTGTAAAAAGTGTGATTTCATTATCAAAAATTTAAGAGAAGCACATTAGAAAATTGGTGAAGCCCTTATAGATTTTTGCAAAAACCGATCCTCTGCATCCTGCTATAAAAGTCAAATTGGGAAAACAAACAAACAGATAAATAAATAGTCAAACTGGGCAGTGCCCTCGGTGCCCCTCCCCCATCTGTCTCTTGCTCCAATAGTGTTTGGACAGGACAGACCCAGGGACACTCCTTCTTCCAGCCTCCAAGCACCCTCCAACCTCTTTTCCAGTCACCATCTTTGGAAACATTTCAGCCATTCTCAGCCTCTGAAACCAGCCTACACCGTGTTTTGAATTTAACTTCTTATTGCCAAGCAACCATGAGCTCCCAAATTCATCAGAATTAGTCTACTGAGGTGGAAGCTGCTGTCAACTGCCTGGTCAACCTGCATTTGTGGGTCTCTTACACCTCCCTCTCTCTGGGCTTCTAGTTCGACTCCAATGATGTGGCTCTGGAGGGCATGGGCCACTTCCTCCAGGAGTTGGCTGAGGAGAAGCCTGAGCACACCAACCGTCTCTTTAGGATCCATAACCAGTGCCTCTATCTCGCCTCTTCCAGGACATGCAGACGCCTTCCCAAGATGAGGGGGATAAAATTCAGGATGCCATGACAGCATGGCCATGGAGAAGAACCAGAACCAGGCCCTTTGCCATGCCCTGAGTTCTAGGTTCTATTTGCACAGACCCTGATGTCTGTGACTTCCTGGAGAACCTGGATGAGGAGGTGAAACTCATCAAAAAGATGGGCAGCCATCTGACCAATCTCTGTGGGCTGGCTGGCCCCCAGGCTGGGCTGGACATATATCTCTTCTAAAGGCTCGCCCTCAAACATGATTAGGAGCCCTTGCAGCCCGGAGAACTTTGAGGGGCCACTCTGCATCTTCCTGGTGTCTGGCTTCTGCCTGAGTGTCTCCATGAAACCACTAAAATCCCTATAACCACCCTGGAGCCCTCTCCCATGCCTTGGACTAAATGGAAATAATAAAGTTTTTTGCAGGAAAAAAAAAAGTCAAACTCAAGTGAAGGCTATTGTTCTAACTGTAAAGAAAAATTGTAACAAAAGAAGTAACAGTTGATTCATTCTTTTTTTATTGTAAGGATTAGCTCACAGTTGCAGTAGTAACAAACATTTCATTAAATTTAAGATAAGTTCAATTATTTTTTTGTTCAACATAAAGTCCTAAACTCTTTTTTTTCACTATTGACTTACATATTTTTATCTCAACTTAAAGAGAATTCTCATTAGTTGGCCTTTTCTGATTCAAACTCTTATTAGATAAAGATGATCATTGCCCTGGTCAGTGGTTAGAGCATTGATCCATCCACCGAAGGGTCAAAGGTTTGGTTCCCAGCCAAAGGCACTTGCCTGGGTTGCAGGTTCGATCCCTGGCCCCGGTCAGGGCACATGTGGGATGCAACCAATTGATGTGTCTCCCTCACATCTATGTTTCTCTCTCTCTCTCCTCCTCCTCCTCCTCCTCCTCCTCCACCACCTCCTCCTCCTTCTTCTCCTTCTTCTCCTTCCCGTCCTCCTCCTCCCTCCTCTTTCCCTCTCTTCTTTTCTCCCTCTCTTCCTCCCTTCTACTCTCTCTAAAAATCAATGAAAAATATCCTTGGGTGAGGATTAACAAAACAAACAAACAAAAAAGAATGATCATTGATGATCATTTTATATATTTCCCTTCATCTTAGACAAACACTTAGTTTTCTCTTTTTGCATAGGTTTTAATGATGAAGTTTTCCTTAGTAAAGTCTGAAATCACTATTCATATTATGACTGGTATAAAAATAATCTTTTCCAGATCAAAGAGAAGGAGGCTGCCCACCGAGAATACCGAGAAGCCATCAGTCAAGGCCATGGCGCTTACCTGATGGACCAGGATGCACCTGTAAGGCTGGACATTCATCCATTAGTCTAGCACATTTACTAGAAAGGGAAAAGGAGTTGAAAAATTATTTGAAATATAAAATTCATACTAGAAACTAGGATAATTTAAATTATTTTGGCTCTACACTTTCAGATACTATTAGCAAGGGGAGGTCAAGCTGATCATACCCATTGGGCTTATCTAAATAATGTAACCAAACAAATAAGAGCCATCTCTGTCATTGGGAACCGAGTTTCCCAGAAATGACAACAAAAAGAAAACATTTGAGATACATAATTTTCACCTTCTGATAAAAGAGTGTAATATAGCTCTGGCCAGTGCAGGTCAGTTGGTTGGGTGGCATCCTGTGTACTGTAAGGTTGTGGGTTTGATCCCTGGTCAGGGCACATTCACAAATCAGCCAATGAATGCATAAATAAGTGGAACAACAAATCGATGTTTCTCTCTCTCTTTATCTCTCTCCCTTCCTCTCTTTCTAAAATTAATAATAAATCCTGGTTGGCATAGCTCAGTGGTTGGCCGGGAGGGCACATGCCCATGTTGGGGTTTTGATTCCCAGGAGGGGCTTGTAGGGGGCAGCCAGTTGATGATTCTCTCTCATCAATGATGTTTCTATCTCTCCCTCTCCCTTCCTCTCTGAAATCAATTAAATGTATATTTTTAAAAATAATAATTTTAAAAGTGTGTAATATATTTACATGTTTCCTAGAACTAAGCTCACCTAGCAATTTATTCTGTTTTCATCAAATCATAACCCAGGGAGGCATTTCTGCAGGATCCTGAGATATGTCCAGGTTCTGTTCTTTCTGATTATTTGCTTTCATAGGAATTAAATATGGAGAATCTGGAAGAAGGAACAGCTATCATGTCCACTGGGTTTCTTTTCCTATATATAAAATGTTTTCAGTGTGTCTCTGTAGATACTAGATTGCAAGCAGTCAGCTTCTAACTAGTGTCTCTTGAGTAGATATTTAGTTGTTTTTAAAGATAGGCCATAGGTTTCAGGTATCACTTCTGAGTATTGCAGATTGCCATAGTATTGTGAAAATTTGATGTTTAGTTATTAAGATTAAAATAGATTTAAGGAATAAATGATTACTTTTGACATCTAAGATTTCCATTTGCAGAATGGGGAGTAAGCAAGGAAGAGGTAATTGTTAACCAGTCACAGTCCCCTTGCTGAAGTGCATGTATAAAAAAAAGCCTGGCTTCTTTTGACAGACTGCCACTAAACAGTGTGGGGTTATTGTCACAAATGGATTGGTCTGCATGTTTCCTCCTTGATGCTAACATATTTCCCCAGGAATATGACCCACAAAACAAAAAGTTTTCACAAAGGATATTACCTTTGGGTAAAGTCTAGAGAGAACCATTGCTAACCCAAGCCTTTGGGTACCCTAGAATGTATTTTGCCATCCAGTGACTATAATGTTCTCATACTATATTACATTAGTAACATAATAATATATAACATATAAATATTATAAGTTATTATACAGTTTACCCTTCAACAACATGAGTTTGAACTGCACAGGTCCACTTATACATGGGTTTTTTTTAGTAAATATATTGAAAAAATTTGGGAGGCTGTGACAATTTGAAAAAACTCACAGGTGAACCATGTAGCCTAGAATCATAGAAAAAAGAAAAGAAAAAGTTAGGTATATCATCCTATATAATAAAGGGGTAATATGCAAATAGACCAAATGGCAGAAAAACCGAACAACCAATCAAAGCGTATATGCTAATGGTATGCTAAGGCTGCTCAACTGCTTGCTATGATGTGCACTGACCACCAGGGGGCAGATAGTTGACTGGTCGACCAGTTGCTATGACATGCACTGACCACCAGGGGGCAGATGCTCTGACCGGTAGGTTAGCTTGCTGCTGGGGTCTGGCCGATTGGGACTGAGCAAGATGGGCTGGACACACTCTGGAGCCCTCGTGCTGTCCCTCCCCAGCCTGATCGTGCACTGGTGGGGTCCCTCAGCCTGGCCTGTGTCCTCTCACAATCCAGGACCCTTTGGAGGATGTCGGAGAGCTGGTTTCAGCCCAATCCCGCAGGCAGCTCCCCTTGGGAGGGCACCAGATGCAGGTCTTATGGCTGGCGAGTGCTGCTGCGACAGCATGAGCCTCTCCCGATTGGGACTGATTGGCCGCGAGCCCGTGGCAGGCACAAGGGGGCTGGTATGAGCGGGAAGCGGCAGTTAGGAGCTGCAGGTGGCATTGGACTGCGGGTTTTGGCCCAATCCCCGCAGAATTGACCCAGAGGGACCCCACCCATGCATGAATTCGTGCACCAGGCCTCTAGTGAATGTATAAAATATATGTAGGTAAGGAAGAGAAGTGAGTGAACACCAGGACTTATGGAAGAAGTGACAGCAGGCTAACTCTACTGTTTTGTGCAAATGCCTTCGGGTTTATGATGAGGACTGCCCTTAGCTATAAAGTTGCTTACCCCTGAACCTTGAAGGGAAAAGATAAAAACCAACTGCCAGTTTTTGGTTTTACAACAGGAAAAAAAAGCCTGGATAATGAGGACGCTTTTTCTGGATTAGTTTCATCACTTTGTCCCTGAAGTCGGGGAAGTACCTTGCTTCAGCGACAAAGGGGCTACCTTTTAAAGTCCTTTTGACATTGGACATTGCCCTTGGCCACCCAGAACCCCAAGTGTTCAACAGGTGTCAAAGTGGTCTACTTTCCCCAAACACAAGTCTCTAAGTCATCAGGAGACATAAGTACCTTTAAGGCTCATTACACATGGTCTCTATGGAAAGGATTGTCAATGTTATGGAAGAGAACCCTAATAACCACAACATCACAGAAATCTGGAAGGATTACACCACTGAAAATGCATCATTGTTATGGAAAATGCAGTGAAAGCCATCAAGCCAGAAGCAATAAATGCCTGCTGGAGAAAACTGTGTCCATATGCTGTGTGGGACTTCACAGGATGTACAACAGAGCCATTCAAGGAAATCATGGAAGATTGTGGGCATGGCAAAATAAGGTGGGTGGTGCCCAGCCAGATGGACGCAGTTGGTTGAGTGTTGTCCTATGCACCGAAAGGTTGCCGGTTTGATCCCCAGTTGGGGAGTGTACGGAAGGCAGCCGATAGATGTTTCTCTCTCATATCGATGTTTCTCTCTTCCACTTCCTCTCTCTAAGTAGGGTTCCAATTATTCGTTGAGTATTTTTTACTTCTTTTATGACATGGATCCTTCTATGATACAGGCACTGAAACTAAAGCCACAGTAGAAGAAGGATTACCAAAAAAAGTGGGTGGTGAAGGGTCTCAAGATATGGATCTGGAAGAGTTGAATAGCTAATAGACACCACACCAGAGGAATTAACAGAAGATGACTTGATGGAGATGAGTGCTTCGGAAACAGAGCCAGATGATGAGGAAGAAGACGTAGAAGAAGCATTGCCAAAAAACAAAGTGAAATCAGACAGTCTGGCAGAAGGGTTCCAATTATTCATGAGTGCTTTTTTTAAAAATATGTTTTATTGATTTTTTACAGAGAGGAAGGGAAAGGGATAGAGAGTTAGAAACATCAATGAGAGAGAAACATCGATCAGCTGACTCCTGCACACCCCCTGCTGGGGATATGCCCACAACCAAGGTACATGCCCCTGACCAGAATCGAACCTGGGACCTTTCAGTCCGCAGGCCGACACTCTATCCACTGAGCCAAACCAGTTAGGGCATCATGAGTGCTTTTGACTTCTTTTATGACATAGATGCTTCTATGATACAGGCACTGAAACTAAAGCAACAGTAGAAGGATTGGTACTGTATGGAAACAATTTTAGTGAAATAAAAAAAACAGATGACATAAACTTACAATATCAATAAATACTATATAGTACTATATTATCTAATTTCTTCTTATGATTTTCTTAACATTTTCTTTTCTATAGCTTACTTTATTGTAAGAATATAGTGTATGATAGGTATAACATGCAAAATAACTGTTTATGTTATCACTAGGGGCCCAGTGCACGAATTCGTGCAACTTGAAAGGAACTGTGGGCCGCCAGGCTGCGGTGGGCACAGGTGTGGGTCTCAGCCCATCCTCTGCACCCTCACCTGGCTCCTCCTGCCAAGGCCCCCAGTCCCCTGTCTGCTGACAGCCTTGCTCCCGCCGCTTCTCCCACATGCTGAAGGTGCCGGCCCCACTTGCACCCGGTGATGGTGCGGAGCGATTGGGGCCAGCACCAGCAGCAGGCGCGAGCAGGGCCAGTGCTATCAGTGGGTGAGAGTGGCAGCTGCTGCCCCAATCACCCCTCAGGATCAGGGGTAGGTGGAGAAGCCCTCAGGGACGATCGGGACTGGCAGTGCTGCTCACACCAGCTGATGGCGCCAAGCTATCGGGACCGGCGCCAGGCAATGGCAGCTCCAGTGCCTGTTGTGGGTGCAAGCAGGTCCAGTGCCAGCAGCAGTTGTGAGCAGCAGCTCCGGCACCAGCAGCAGGTGCAAGTGGGGCCAGTGCCAGCAGCAGGTGCGAGTGCCCAGCGGGACCACGGCGCCCCCGGGAGCAAAGTATTTTCAGTAACCACTAGAGGCTCGCCTGATGACAGCGACTGGCACCCCACCTTGGTCTGGCACCCCTGCTCACCTGCTCCACCATCCTGCCGTGGCCAATGCCTGACATGTTCTGTGTGTACCCCCTGGTGGTCAGCACACATCATAGCAACCGGTTGTTCAGTTGTTTCGCCGTTCAGTCTATTTGCATATTAGGGTTTTATTTAAATAGATTATTAGAACAGTAGTTAAGTTTTGTGGGAGTCAAAAGTTATATATGGATTTCTTTTACTGCATGTGAGTTCAGTGCCTCTAATCTCAACATTGTTTAAGGGTCAACTGTATGTGTATTATTATGTGTTAAATCTATAATAATAAAAGGGGAATATGCTAATTAGACCGGATGTCTTCTAGACATCATTCTGGATGTCCTTCCTGACGAAGCCGGGGCCAGAGGGAAGCCAGCCCGGGTCCCGGGTGCCTGCCAGTGGCCAGAGGAGGGAAGCCCAGCCCCGGGTGCTGGAGGGAAGCTGGTGCCAGCAGCCGGGGGAAGGAAGGCCTACTCTTGCACGAATTTTTGTGCATCGGGCCTCTAGTATGTTATATAAATACAGGGTGGGGAAAAAGTAGGTTTACAGTTGTGAGTACATGAAACAGTTTATTCTTGTATTATTTATTGCTTTAATTTTTATATAAACAACTGTAAATCTACTTCTTCCCCACTCTGTATATATTATTTATTTGTTAGTATATAATAAGTACAATAACAAATATATAATGTATACTTGTTATAAATATATAACATTATATGCGATGTTATATATAATATTATATGGACAATATAATATAGGAATATACATTATATATTATATATACAGTGTTTCCAAGTATCAGAAGGATATTATTTTATGTGTCTATATGATTTTATAGACTATCTAACTTGTTATAATGGAAGTGACATCTTTCATCCTTTTATATCCTGCGCAGAAGCAGCATTGCAACCCCACATGATTAAGTGTCAGTCTCTCAAATGAACCTCAGGCTTTTATACACTTCCTTTAAGAGCAAATAGTATGAATACTTTCAACAATAGAGATTTTTTTTTTTAAAAGCAAACAGTATGGTGATTACTAGAGAGAAGGGGATGAGGGTGGGTAGAAAAAGGTAAAAGAGGTCAAATATATGGTGATGGAAGGAGACTTGAGTTTGTGTGATGAACATACAATGCAGTATTCAGATGATGTATTACAGAATTGTACACCTGAAACCTACGTAATCTATTAACCAGTGTCACCCCAATGAATTTAGTAAAATTTTAAAAAAATGAGCACTATTGAATAATAATCATCTCTTCATTGTTTATCCCCATCCTGCAAGTAGGTATAGTAGGTATCCTTGATGCCAAAATTAATAATCCATCCCTTAAATCTGTCTAATTATTAATGTTATACACTCCTCATCTAAACATGTTACATTTTCATGGCAACATGGTCAAGTAGAATGGAGGATATGGTTGGGAGGTTAAGAGGTTCTCTGTGTATCAGAAAAAAATACATCTAGCCATAAATAGTCATGAGGTTGTCTTTATGCAGTGATTATCGATATTCCATTGAAAGAAAGTGAAATACCTCTCTCTAAAACATAAAGTGATAAATTTACTATAGGGGAAAAGAATTATGTGAAGGCCAAACTCAGTGAAAACTGCTCTGGTTCTACAGCCGCTGGTGGAACTGGTATTGGAGGCTGTGGAGGTCAGAGAGGCCTCCATAGTTCTTTCAGGAAGGGCAGCATGGAGGGGGTCCCTGCTCAGAGCCCTGCATGTGGGGCCTCTGGGGTGGAGAGGCCACTGGGTGATGTTCCCTAGTCCAGACAGGTCCTGTTGCCAAGGGGCCTCCTCTCCCTGTGCTCCTTTTAGACGTCACCCTGTCCCCACCACTGGGGAGTGGCTTTAAGAGTCCCCATTTAGCCCTGGCTGGTTTGGCTCAGTGGATAGAGCATCAGCCTATGGACTGAAAGGTCCCGGGTTCGATTCCAGTCAAGGACACGTGTCTCGCTTGTGGCTCGATCCCCGGTTGGGGGCGTGCAGGAGGCAGCCGATCAATGACTCTCTCTCATCATTGATGTTTCTATCTCTCTCTCCCTCTCCCTTCCTCTCTGAAATCAATAAATATATATTTAAAAAAAAAGAGTCCCCCTTTACACCACCAGTGCTTGGCTTGTAGGCTCTATTCTTGTTTTCTGAGGAAGAATCTGGCAGGTTGAAATTCTAGTAGTTCATGTAATAGGGTTAACTAGCATAGAGTGGATATGCATTTGAGTCACAAGCTAAGTAATGTATTTCTGTCTCAGGATGTCTTTACTGTAAGTGTTGGAAACTTACCCCCCAAGGCTAAGGTTCTTATCAAAATAACCTACATCACGGAACTCAGCATCCAAGGTACTGTGGCCGTCTTCTTCATGCCCGCCACCGTCGCACCCTGGCAACAGGACAAAGCTTTGAACGAAAACACCCAGGTTCGTGTGCTTAAGATAAGATTTAAAGAACCCTTTGTGTGTGTGTGTGTGTGTGTGTGTGTGTGTGTGTGTGTGTGTGTGTGATTTATGCATAAGGAATAAAAAATGCATATAATGCAAAGTTTCCATATAATGTTTGTAAAACAAAAAGAATAAAGACAAATATGCGTAATGGGCATATTTTTATTCTGTTTAGTCACTTTAAAAAGTTTGTGTCTATGTTATATGTTCATCGTTAAGAATTCAGAGAAGCCCACAGTATACAAATAAGCCAAAGAGGAAAAGTGTTTTTGTTTTTTTGGTTAATCCTCACCCAAGGATATTTTTCCATTGATTTTTAGAGAGAGTAGAAGAGAGAGGGAAAGACAGACAGAAACATCGATGGTGAGAGAAACACATTGATTGGTTGCCTCCTGTAGGAGTCCTGACCAGGACCCGGGCCAGGGAGGAGCCTGCAACCAAGTATGTGCCCTTGACTGGAATTGAACCTGGGACCCTTTGGTTCGCAAGCCAACACTCTATCCACTGAGCCAAACAAGCTAGGACAAAGAGGAAAATTCAAACCATCCTTAATTCCATCGCCAGACATAGTAGCCCAAAGCTACTGGTTAACACTTTGGTTTATATCTATTCAGACTTCCTACTCGGTGTGTATTTATAAATTGTGTGTATATGTACATGCGTGTTTGTGTGTATATACTGTTGGAAAGGTCATAAATTTTCCTGATTATCAGTTACCTTTTAGAACTCACTGTCATTCCATGAACAAATGGTCAATGTCTCCCTGCTGCAAAGTGAGACCAGGTCTCATTGCTGCTGTAGGTTGTGGCCTTGGTGACATTACATTCAGTTGAGTCTTACTGTAAAACTTGATACTTATACATATGTGTGTGTGTGTTTAACAGGATACAGTGGAGAAGATTTGTATAAAGGAAATAGGAACACAGCAAAGGTTAGTACCTAAAATATAAAACCTGACAATTAATCATACAATGGGCATTTGTTTTTTTATGGCTTAAATTTTCATTTAAAATTTTGTAAAACAAACACAGGTAGCTGTTTAATATTAAGATATTAGACTAAGACAACTTTCTTTGTTTTTGGTAGCTTCTCTCTGAGTATGTCTATTGAGATGCCATATGTGATTGAATTCATTTCTAGTGATACACATGAACTGAAAAAAAAGGTTAGTAAATCTTTGCTTTATTTCTTAAGGGCTCTTATTTTAACACTAGAGGCCCAGTGCACAAAAAGTTGTGCACTGGCAGGGCGGGGGATGTCCCTCAGCCCCACTTCTGCCCTCTCACAGTCTGGGACCCCTTGGGGGATAACGACCTGCTGGCTTAGGCCTGCTCCCGGGTGGCAGAGGGCAGGCCCAATCCCTAGGTGCAGCCCCTGGTCGGGCTCAGAGCAGGGCCGATTGGGGAGTTGGGGCGCCGCCCCCTGTCATGCACAGAGCAGGGCGGATCGGGAGGTTGCGATGCCACCCCTAGTCACGCTCAGGGTAGGGCCGATTGGGGGGTTGGGGCACCGCCCCCTATCACACTCAAGGCAGGGTCGATGGGGAGGTTGCAGACACAGAGCAGGGAGGATCGGGAGGTTGCGGTGCCGCCCCCTGTCACGCTCAGGGCAGGGCTGATGGGGGGAGGGGGTTGCGGCGCCGCCCCCTGTCACACACAGAGCCGCGGATCAGGGGGTTGGGGTGCCGCCCCCTGTGACCCACAGAGCAGGGCTGATCAGGGGGTTGGGGCGCTTTCCCCTGTCACGACCAGTGGGTTGAAGTGCCGCCCCCTGTCACGCACAGAGCAGGGCGGATCAGGGGGTTGGGGTGCCGCCCCCTGTCACCCACAGAGCAGGGCCAATCTGTGGGTTGCGGCGCTGCCCCCGTCACGCTGCTCCAGGGGCCTGGAGGCCTCGCAGCTCCGCTGAACCCGGTGCCGGGAGATCTCGCGGCTCTGCTGATCCCGGGCGGTGAGGCCTCACAGCTCAGCAGCTTCGGGGCTGTTTGGCTTCGCTCCACCGCTTGGAGCCTGCGTATGCAAATTAACCGCCATCTTTGTTGGCAGCTAATTTGCATATTGTGGGTTGCGGCGCTGCCCCCGTCACGCTGCTCCAGGGGCCTGGAGGCCTCGCAGCTCCGCTGAACCCGGTGCCGGGAGATCTCGTGGCTCTGCTGATCCCGGGCGGTGAGGCCTCGCAGCTCAGCAGCTTCAGGGCTGTTTGGCTTCGCTCCACCGCTTGGAGCCTGTGTATGCAAATTAACCGCCATCTTTGTTGGCAGCTAATTTGCATATCACCCTGATTAGCCAATGGGAAGCGTAGCAGAGGTACGGTTAATTACCCTTTTTGTCTTTTATTAGATAGGATTAATTTTATGTTATAAAAGAAGACATGCACAAGGTCTAAAAAGTGAAATGATACTAAAGACAGCTTCTTAAAAGCAGCAGCAGTCCCAAGACAGTGAACTACTTTCATATTTTAGCTCTTTCCTGGTGGCCTCCAAAGTTTTAAATAAAATGTTTTTTGCTGCTTGTTCTTGATTCATCTGTTTCAGAAAATTTTTTTTGACTTCTTGTTATGGTATATGAAAATTTAAGTCCCTTACCTCTGCACTCCCCTCACACTCCACTTTTTCTCTCCCCTTCATTCCTAAAGTTATATTACAATGTTTGGTTAAATCAAGTCAATGTTACATTATTATGACTGTTAAATGATGTTCACTATTGAACCAAGAAATGTATTATGATTATATATTCTTTTGTTTTTACCTTTTTAAAAAAATATATATATATTTTATTGATTTTTTACAGAGAAGAAGGGAGAGGGATAGAGAGTTAGAAACGTCGATGAGAGACTTCGATCAGCTGCCTCCTGCACACCCCCTACTGGGGATGTGCCCACAACCAAGGTACATGCCCTTGACCGGAATCGAACCTGGGACCCTTCAGTCCGCAGGCCGACGCTCTATCCACTGAGCCAAACCGGTTTGGCTGTTTTTACCTTTTTATGTAGTATTTTCCTGGGGAAAATTGCGTTTTTCATTTGCTTAGACGTCTAGGACAATTCTTCACATATGCTAACACATAGATTAAAACTCCTCTTGAATGCTTCAGAGAATCCATTAATTTATGTCCCCTCTGATAGACATCCTGCCTCTTCTCTTCACTCCACCCAGCTTGGCTACTGTGGGGTAGCTGTTATCAGAGGGCCTCCCTTGACTCTTCATTTTTGTAGGGGTTTTATCTTTATCCCCTTTCTTGTTCTGTTCTCTCTATTTGGCAGAGCACAACCTCATTTCCTTCCTGAGTAAGAGGGATGGGCAGCAGTTACTATCTTTCTCTCCTTCTCCCTTCCTCTCTGAAATCAATAAAAATATATTTTTTTTTAAAAAGAGAAGAATGGGGGACCCTTTCCCCCTCCCCACGTGGGGAGGGGGTACTTGTTCTTTAATAAATCTTCACCTTTCTATAAAAGAGAGAGAGAGAGAGAGAGAGAGAGAGAGAGAGAGAGAGAGAAGGATGGGCAGCAATGTCAGAAGATATCCTTACTCTGTGTGCTGCTCTTGGTGAGGTGCTTAATCCTGGTTGGAAATCATCTTCTCTTAGAATATTGAAAACATTGTCTTCTAGCTTCTAATGTTACTTTTGAGAAGTTAAATGATATTTTTATCTCCCGTTCTTTGCCTGTAGTCTGTTATGTTGGGTTTTGTTTTTGTTTTTAATTCTGCAAGAATTTCCGATCTTTTTATCTCTGGTATTCTGAAATTCCACAATAATGTGATATTCATTCATTGTATGTAACTCATGGACTTGAGTTCTGGGAAATTTTTTTATAGTTTTAAAAAGTAAGTTGGTCCTCTCTCTTTCACCATTCTGCAATACCATTCAGTCAGATGTCCCCTGGATTGAGACCCTTATTTTCTTAAGTTTTATCTCCTATTGCCCATTTTATTGTCTTTTTGGGGGTTTTTCTGGATGATTTTTCTAAATTCAACTGAAATGTTTATTTTAGTTCTCAAAAATTTTTGTTTTTAGGAGCTCCTCTGTATTTATTTCTCTTTTATAGAATTTTTTGTGTTTCACAGATGCATTATCATCTCTTTCATCTCTCTGAAAGCATTTATAACTTTTTTTTCCTTCTATTTTCTGTGTTGTGTCTCCTTGCTTTTAGTTCCTTCTGGCTTTTTGTTTGTTTGGTCTACATATGTCAGGTTAGAGCAGGGGTGGGGAACCTTTTTTCTGCCAAGGGCCATTTGGATGTTTACAACATCATTCGCAGACCGTACAAAATTATCCACTTAAAAATTAGCCTGCTACATTTGGTCAAATATTTAATTAACTCACTCCTGATGCCTTGGCAGGGCCAGACCAAATGAGTTCTCAGGCCTCATATGGCCCATGGGCTGGACATTCCCCACCCCTGGCTTAGAGGCTTTTCCTCAAATGTCTGGATGACTTGTCTGTGTTCATCTTTAATTGAGACATGAGAAAGCCAGTTAGATGCTTTGAGGTGAGTCGGGTGAGTGTACCAAAGGCCTGCACCAAAGGCCACTGGCAGGTGTTTAGTGGTGAGTATTGTGATGGTGTTTTAGCCATTTCTGTGGTTATTCAGAACACCTCTAGGATGTTTATAAAGTATGACAGGGAGGGCAACTAAGGATCCTATGTTTTGGGATGCTGCCTCTCACTTCAGTGCCATTTGCAGCCCTGTATTCCTATGCTCCATTATGTCTAGGATACCCAAGTCTGGATTCCATTTGGTTGAATTTCTCTAAGTAATAAATCTCTAATTTTCTTTAGTGAGAGAATAGGGTGCTACTTCCTGGTGCCAGCTACTTGATTTCTTAGGGTAGGGAGAGGGCCTGAAGGTTCAAGAGTTTAGTACATAGTGTGTTCATGACCGCTGGTTCCTGCAGTCCCTCACCTGTGTGTAAGCTGCCCCAGGTTGCTGCAGGACCACTGAGTCCACTGCTGAGGCCATGCCCTTCCATGTCATGGAAGATGATTTCCAACCCAGGATTAAGTACCTCACCAAGGGATCAAGAGCAGCACGTAGAATAAGTATATTTTCAGATATTGCTGCCCATCACTCTTACTCAGTGGTCGCTTCCTCCACTTTGGCTAGGTCACTTACTATGCCACTATCGATTTTCCATCCTCTTAAATGTATTGACATCGCTTGTCTGCTATTATCTTTGCTCTTGTTCTCAATATCCCTTTTATTATAGGGAATTTTAGGATTTTGCATTAGGAATGGAGGTAACCACATAGATATAATCCATCCTGAAGAAGTCCTTGGCATCAGATAGCTTTTGCTGTACAACAAACACAAATAAACTTTGTGTTTTAACACCACAAGCATGTGTTATTTCTCATAGTTTGTGGGATGGCTGGGCAGTTCTCTGCTGGGCTGGCTTCCCTGGAACAAGATGGTCTAGAATGGTCTCACACACATACCTGGCCTGGTGTCAGCCGGCGTGATAGCCATGTGTCTCTTGTCATCCAGCAGGTGAGCTCAGGTTCGTTTGTATAGTAACAGAAGATTTCACAGTAGCAACAAAAGAGGGCAGGCTCCGTAGCACAAACAACACTTTTCAAGCCTCTGTCTGCCTCATGTATGCTGATATCCCACTGGCCAAAGCAAGTCACATGGCAAGCTCTAGACTCTAGGGCAGAGGAAGAGCTTCTGACAGGAGGAGCTGCAAATCACATTGCAAAGGGGCAAGCACACCACCATGGAAAGACTTTGTGACCATTTTATAAGTTACCACATTGCTTTTATGACTTTAAATCTTAACATCTACATTTTTAAAGTGATTTTTTAAATTGTTTATTGATGTTTAGGAAGAGAGGAAAGGAAAGAGAAAGAGAAACATTGATGTGAGAACACAATATCAATTGATTGCCTCCTGCACACTCCCTACAAGGGATCAAGTCTGAAACCTGGGCATGTACCCTTGACCAGGAATCAAGCCTGCAACCTCCTGGTGCATAGGATGACACCCAACCAACTGAGCCACACTGGCCAAGGCTTAAAGTAATTTTATATTGGCCCTGGCTGGGTAGCTCAGTTGGTTAGAGCATCATCCTGATATGCTAAGGTTGTGGATTTGATCTCCGTTTAGGGCACATACAAGAAGCAACTAATGAATGCATAAATAAGTGGAACAACAAATAGATGTTTCTCTCTCTCTCTCTCTTTCTCTTACTGCCCCCATTTCCCTCTCTCTCAAATCAATAAATAAAAATATTTTTAAAAGTTTAAAGGGATTTTATATTTATAAAAATATATTTTTAAAAGAAGATATAATTCTAAGATTTCTGTTGAATTTTCCATTTTGCTATTCTAAGTTATGACCGTCTGATATACTTTCTGTTCTCTCCAGAGAAGTCTAACTGAATTCACAAATCTATCATCTTTGGATCCAGGGTTTGAGATTGTTTCAAGCTTACCTAAATTTGACTATTTATATAAACCTTAGAATATCAGGAGGATAAATGATAAGATAATGGTCACACTTCTAAAACCTACAGTTCATAATTTTAGAATTTGTTATTACATTGTTGATTCTTAGTGGAGTTGTATAACTTGTGCAAGGCTTTGCTACTTGACAGATAAATGCATATTGATACTATAGTATTATTCCATTACTCACTTTGTTGTCATGGCTGTTTGCAGGTTACAGACTGCAAAGCTGTGATTAGCACTGTGGACGGGAGCTCCTTAGACAGCAGTGGATTTTCTCTCCACGTCGGTTTGTCTGATGCATATCTCCCAAGAATGTGGGTTGAAAAACATCCAGAAAAAGAAAGCGAGGTATAGTCCTTTTTACTTAAAACTAGGAAATTATTGAAAAAATATTTCAGAATAAATTATTTAAACTTGTAAGTTATTGCTAGTCTTGAAAACTAGCATTACTAAATGAGCTCTCCCTACCCCAAGATTCTGCAAATAAAAGTACTGATGATATCAAGCATGACAAACATCTGAGGTTTTGACCAAAACCCCCATGTGGCTTAGTTCCTTGTAAAGATTGTAATTTTTACCTTAATCCCCAACAAAAGGAAAATCTGCCTTCACATATTACACTGATTTGCCTGTATAGTTTTTATAGCTTTTAAACATTGATACAGTAAAAACAAATACAAAATTATTTATGGTCATACAATCATTTTGTATGGCTGAGATGAAGAATCTCTTCTTATTAAAATAAAATTTGAAAGTGACATCAGCAAGATGGTTGAATAAGACGTCCCTTGCATGTATTTCCCCATCAAAAATAATTTGGCATCTATCCGCCCACCCATCCTGCCTGTGTGAAAGGCTTGAGATCCAGGTAGGAGATTGTGAAATCCCAGTGCAGTCCCAGACCTGAGAAGAGTCATTTTGCACCCAGGTGGCCCCACCCAGGTAGCTGACTCACTGACCTTGGTCCTAGTTGATGAAATAGAAGAAGCTTCATATCCCTGAGAAACTAGCTATGGCCTGGTTTGGCTTGGACCTGTCATCAGCACCCTCTGCCATGGGACCCAGGGGAAGTCAGGTCCATCTGTGCATCAGGTAATAGGCATATAAGACTTGGTCCCAGCTGTGGACCCTAATGTGGCCAATGAACTGGCTCTAAACACTATCAGCTATGGGACCCCCTGGAGATAAGGCCCGCCAAACATATAAAAATCATTCATGTAATTGGTCAACATATAAAAATTAGTCATATTTCTGTACACTAACATTGAACTTTCTGAAAAAGAAATAAAACAATCTATTTATAGCAGCATCAAAAACAATAAAATACTTAGGAATAAATTTAATCATGGAGATGGAAGATCTGTACACTAAGAACTATAGACATTGATAAAATAAATTGAAGAAGACACAGATAAATAAAAAGATATCCCATGATGGGACCACAAAACACCATGAATAGCCAGAGAAATCATGAGAAAGAAGAACAAAGCTGGAACTATCACACTTTCTGATTTCACATTATACTACAAAGCTACAATAATTATAAAGACACATAGACCATTGGAACAGAATTGAGAGCCCAGAAGTAAACCCATGCATATACAGTCAATGAATATTTGACAAGGGAGTCAAGAATACTCAATGAAGAAAGGATAGTCTTTTCAATAAATGGCTTTTGGGAAAACTAGGTATCTACATACCTTTTGAAATTGGACCCCTATCACACCATTCATAGAAGTAACTCAAAATGGATTGAAGGCTTAAATGTAAGTTCTGAAACTGTATAACTTCTAGAAGGGAACATAGGGGGAAGCTCCTTGACATTGGTCTTACTAACAAGTTTTTGGATGACACCAAAAACACAAGCAACAAAAGCAAAAATAAACAAGTGGAACTACAAAAAAGTTTCTTCTACACAACAAAAGAAACCATCATCAAAATGAAGAGGCAGCCGATGCAATGGAATAAAATATTTGCAAACTACAGTCAAACCTCAGTTCTCCAATGTCTCTAATCTCAAACAATTCTGTTTCATGGAAAAAATGTCTCAGTTGTTGACCAAAACTTCAGTTTTGGACCTGACAACCCTTTCATACCTGATACCTCAGGATGCAGAAAGTATCTCTCAGGCAACAAACAAAGGAGAGAATGCTTTTGTTGCTGGTGAACTCATTTGCACAATTTTAAAACAGAAAGAGGCCATCAAGTGTGCTAATGTAGCTAAGGGTGTGAAAGTGCTCACAAAACAACAATCACAAGCAATTGAAGAGGTAGAAAAACTGTTGTTGATTTGGATAAATGGAAAGCAGTTAGCTGGTGACAGTATTTCAGAAGCAGTGATGTGTGAAAAAAACAAGAAAGATTAAAACAAAGAATCACTTGTGGGTCCTGGAACAGATTAATTCCATTTACATTATTTCTAATGGGGGAAAATGATTTGGTTTTTTAACGAATCTGCTTCTTGAACAGATTTCCAGAATGAATTAAGTTCAAGAACCGAGGTTTCACTCTATATATATCATATGAGGGGTTAATATCTAAAATATGTAAGAAACTCATACAACTCAACAGCAAAAACACTAATAATCTGATTTAAAAATAGGCAAAGGGCCCTGACCAGTTTGGCTCAGTGGATAGAGCGTCGGCCGGCGGACTGAAGGGTCCCAGGTTCGATTCCGGTCAGGGGCATGTACCTTGGTTGCGGGCACATTCCCAGTGGGGGGTGTGCAGGAGGCGGCTGATCGATGGTTCTCTCTCATCGATGTTTCTGACTCTCTATCCCTCTCTCTTCCTCTCTGTAAAAAATCAATAAAATATGTTTAAAAAAAAAATAGGCGAAGGACTTGAATAGACATTTTCCCAAAGAGGACATACCAATCGCTAATAGGTACATGAAAAAAAAATGTACAACATTACCATTCAAAAGGGAAATGCAAATCAAAACCACAAAGAGATATCACCTCACACCTGTTTGAATGGCTATCATCAAAGAGACAAAAGACAACAAGTGTTGGAAAGACAAGTGGAAGAAAAGGGAATTCTTATGCATTATTGGTGGGAAGGCAAATTGGTGCAGCCACTATGAAAAACAGTTGAGAGGTTCCTAAAAAATTTTAAAATAGCACTACTGTATGAAGCAATCACACTTTGGGACATAGATCCAGAGAAAATAAAATCACTATCTCAAGGAGATATCTGCACCTCAGTATTCATGGCAGCATTATTCACAATAATCAAGACATGAAAACAATCTAAGTGTCCCTCGACAGATGAATGGATAAAGAAAAAAATGAGATAGATAGTTAGATAGGAATTATTCAACCATAAAAGAGAAGGAAATCCTGCCATTTGCAAAAACATGGATGGACCTTGGGGGTATTATGCTAAATGAAATAAGTCAAATAGAGAAAGACAAATACTATATGATCTCACTTATATATGGAATTGAAAAAAAGTTGAGCTCATAGAAACAGTTGAATGGTGGTTGCCAGGGGCTGGGGGTAGAAATGGGGAGATGTTAGCCAAACGGTACTAACTTCTAGTTATAAGATGAACTAGAGGCCCAGTGCACAAAAATTTGTGCACTCAGGGGGGGTCCCTCAGCCCAGCCTGTGCCCTCTCACAGTCTGGGACCCCTCGGGGGCTGTCCACCTGCTGGCTTAGGCCCGGTCCCCAGGGGATCGGGCCTAAGCTGGCAGTCAGACATTCCTCTGGTAGCCTGGGAGTCCTCGGGGGATGTCCACTTACCAGTGGGGAGCAGGCCTAAGCTGCAGTCGGACATTCTTAGTGCTGCTGAGGAGGCAGGAGAGGCTCCCACCACCACTGCTGTGCTGGCAGCCATCAGCCTGGCTTGTGGATGAGCAGAGCTCCCCCTGTGGGAGCGCACTGACCACCAGGGGGCAGCTCCTGCATTTAGCGTCTGCAACCCTGGTGGTCAGTGTGTGTCATAGTGACCAGTCATTCCCAGTCGTTCTGCTGTTAGGGTCAATTTGCATATTACCCTTTTATTATATAGGATAAGTTCTGGGCATCTAATATACAGCATGATAACTATAGTTAACAATACTGAATTATATACTTGAAAGTTGCCAAGAGAATAGATCTTAAATGTTTTCATTACAAAAAATATATATAGTTATATGAGGTAATGGACATGCTAACTTACCTTATTTTGGTGATCATTTCACAATATATACATGTATGAAATCATCACATTATACATCTTCATTTTGCACAGTATTATATATATCAATTGTATCTCAATAAAGCTAAGGGAAATTTATTTTAATTTTTAAAATTGATTTGAGAGAGAAAGAGAGGTGGAGAAGAGAGAGAAAGAGAGAGAGAAACATTGATTTGTTGTTCCACTTATTTATTCATTCATTGGTTGATTCTTGTATGTGCCCCGCCTGACCAGGGATGGAACCTGCAACCTTGGCTTATTGTCACGACACTTTAACCAACTGGGCAACCCGGCCAGGGCTAAGAGAAAATTTTTAAAAATTGAAATTTCCATGATAGTGGTTGTACTTTAAGTATTGGTTGATTAATAAAATAAAATATAATTATGTATATTTTAGTAATCACAGTAGTATCTATATTCCTTTTAGAATAGTACATTATATATGTGAGAAAACACGTATTACTTATTCATTCTGCAGACAGTGTTCATACCATATAAATTTCTAGATATTAATTATATATTTATTTTTGACCTCTCAGGGGTTTATGGACTATATGTTAGAAACTCCAGTTCTCACATTCTACTTTTTATTTGAACTCCTATTGTTGAATAAATCTTACTCTTTTTGTTTGTATAGTATCATCTTACCTGGCTAAAAATGTTTTCAAATTTTACAAGAAGAACTTTTCCAATAAAAATGACACATGTTTATGCCAAATTCTGCAAACCCTAGCTCTATGTATATCTTGCTTTGTACATTAGAGAGGTGCCTGAAATATTGGTAGCACATAAACTAAATTCTCTTCCAAATGTCACAGCTGAGCATGGTAAACCAATAACCCCTTCAGTTACAGAAATAAGCACAATTTAATTCATCTTTTCTGTAAACATGGGTTTTTGTACATGGGTTTTAAATTAAACACACACGTCTACATTAGTGTGTTTAGGTCTCACCCTATGAGGCTTGTAAGATTTCTGTGCCAGCTGTTCCATGGCAAGTGGCACCTTCCCACTAGAGTCAGAGATCTGGGGAGAAGCACTGTGCCTTAGCCCAGGGGGTCTTCACTGGTTTATAGGGGGCCATTCTTTACCCTCTGTTACCCTATCCCAGTCACATGCCCATTGTTTAGAGAGATTGTGTGGGTGGGTTTTTGGATCAAAATGTTGTGGTCTTTTGACTCAAAAATGCTTCCCAATTTGAACAAGCCAGACCAGTTTAAGTTATGAGAAGTGTCAATCCAGCGCCTTTTTCTCCTTTTAGGCCTGCATGCTTGTTTTCCATCCAGATCTTGGCATCGCCCACCCCGACATAGCTGAGGAGAATGAAGTGATTATTTGTCTCGACTGCTCCAGTTCCATGGAGGGTGTGACATTCTTGCAAGCCAAGCAAATTGCCTTATATGCACTGTCCTTGGTGGGTGAGAAACAGAAGATAAATGTTGTCAAGTTTGGCTCAGGTGAGTGCCCTTTGACTGGAGTCCACAGTATGCTTCCTCAATATCAGCATATTCACGGGTAGAGGTGACATCTGTCAGCATCCCTGACTTCACCTTTGGAGTGTTCGCACATAGCATAACACAGTGTTCAAGAACTCCTACCCGGCCCTAACTGGTTTGGCTCAGTGGATAGAGCAACGGCCTGCGGACTAAAGGGTCCCAGGTTCGATTCTGGTCAAGGGCATGTACCTTGGTTGCGGGCACATCCCCAGTAGCGGGTGTGCAGGAGGCAGCTGATTGATGTTTCTAACTCTCTATCCCTCACCCTTCCTCTCTGTAAAAAATCAATAAAATATATATTTTTTAAGAATTCTGACCCAGGCCCCTGGGTTCATATCCCAGTTCTGCCACTTACTAGCTCTAGGTGTCACTTTGGGCAAGTTACTTGAACTTTTCATGCCTCTGTTTCCTCATCTGTATTTTGAGGGTAATAGTCTCTACCTCACAGTGTTGTTATAAGGAGTAAACTAATGTATGTAAAGGATTTGAAACAGGGCCTCATTCATAGTCAGTGCTATATAAACATAACAGTCATTATCAGCTAAACCAAACACAACACCGTTGTTGTGATGAGTATGAGGGTCCCAAGGATATGGACAGAATATTTGAAATTAGCACAGTAGTAGAAAATTTATAAGGAATAATCTCAGCAAGCAGCAGATCAGCCTGTTAGAAGACAGGTAATGCCATTTGCAGGTGGGGGGTGTCCAGGGCCATCTTAACCGCCAGAAGAAGGCACTTTAGAGATGAGAGGACCACAGAGTGGAGTGAGAGGATATCATGTCCTATTGGTTCTTCTCTGTTATGTAGCAGAAGGCCCAGCCCCTGCTACATGAAGGAGCCAGGGTTTGCCACTGCTGGAGGCATAGGTCATGGAAGGAGAATGTGTACCTCTGGTGGCCACACTGCCAGTGCTATAATGATACCTGCATCAGACTTTACATAAGCAATTTCTACAAGACAGTCTGCACACATAATTTGACTCAGAACCTTTTGCACAGTCAAGTGCATAGTTCGCACTAGAATTTATTATTTAAAGAAATATTGTAGTGAGTTTTGTTTTGTTTTTTAATATATTTTATTGATTTTTTACAGAGAAGAAGGGAGAGGGATAGAGAGCCAGAAACATCGATGAGAGAGATCGATCAGCTGCCTCCTGCACGCCCCCCAGTGGGAATGTGCCCGCAACCAAGGTACATGCCCTTGACCAGAATCGAACCTGGGACCCCTGAGTCCGCAGGCCGATGCTCTATCCACTGAGCCAAACCGGTTCGGCTGTAGTGAGTTTTTATATGTTAAAAATTATCAAATATTATTCTTTGTTAGTGGTCAATAAAGTGAATATTTAATGGTAGCACCTCACACCGATCTTATTATACAGGTTACAAGGAGTTATTTTCATTTCCAAAGTACATCACAAGCAATAATATGCCAGCTGAGTTCATTATGGTGAGTAAAGGCATTTTCCTTTGTCTCCTGATCCTGTTTCTATCCAGTTCTAGTGGTATTGCCCTGGAGATCACTGTCAGAACACCCCCAGTCCTTCCATTTTGTATGTTGGTGGGCTCTTTTATTTGACTGGTAAAATCAATATGAAGTCATTGAAGAAAATTTGGAAATTAAAAAGGGTAAAAAGAAAAAAAATCACCCATAGCCCCACCACCCAGGTACAACCAGCATTAACAGTTTTGCAGTGTTTTCTTCTGTCCCTTTTTTTCTTTGTTTTAAGTGGAGCAAGCTCAGAATAACCAGTCACCACTTTAGTCTAGGATGACAGGCCCAGGGGTGTTTGATGTAATAGTTCTTTGAGAACCATTAAAAAAGCAGATAATTGCCAATTAATAATATTGTAGTTACTGTGTGACATGAAATAAACTCAAAGGATGTAAATGTAGTTGTTCTACAAATGTGTAATTAGGGAAAAATACCTTTTCACTGACGATACTTCTAAACTCTCATTGAAAGACTTGTTCAGTAAATGACTAGAGTAAATAGTGAATATCCCCCAAAAGGCGTAAATAATTTTTCTCATTTCTTGCAGTCTGCCTCACCTACCATGGGAAACACTGACTTCTGGAAAACACTCCGATATTTAAGTTTACTGCCCCCTTCTCGAGGGATACGGAACATCCTCCTCATTTCTGACGGTCACCTCCAGGAGGCGGGCCTGACTCTGCGGCTTGTGAAGAGGCATGTGCAGCACACCCGGCTGTTCTCCTGCGGAGTCGGGTGAGTGGGAGGTTGTCACCGTGAAGGCCACAGTGAGAGGCAGCCTGCGAACAGGCATCTTGTTGGCCCGCACAAGGTTCTTGGCAGGTGTGACGTTGACACTTGTGTATAGAGGTGTTTAGGGTACAGCTGTGGAGCTCTGGGCTGTGAGCCAGACTGCCTAGGTCTCACCCCCCCAAGCTGGCCACTTATTAGCTGTGACCTTGTGCAACTTGTTTAATCTCTATACAAAAAGGTGTTGATGCAAACACTACTTTTTTTTTTCTTTATTGATTAAGGTAAATGAACTCACGTATAGAAAGCACTTAGACTACACTGGCTCATGGCAAGTCCCAAATCAATGTTAGTGTTATTTTGCATAAAAATCCAAAATTCCAACATATTGAGAAGCCCATGGTAGTTTCTGACGGGGGGGCTGAGGGAGTCTGCTGCCTCAGAGGCCCCATCTAGCTGCCCTGCTCCTCACGACACCTTTCTGTGAGGTTTTGCATTGTCAAACCCTGAGATGTACAGAGAATCTTTCTCTGGGGACGCTAAACCTGATTGTTGGAATTAACCCCCTCCCAATTACAGTTAGCTTTCCTGGTTGAACTGAGGTATATGGTGTAAATATAAGGAAAACACCAAACTAAAGAGGCTGGACTGGTGTTTGCACGGAACATGCCTGTCCTGCACCTCCCTGTGCTCTCCCCCTATCGTCACCATCCTGGCAAGCGGTCACCAGGTCTATCCTTTCCCACACTGTGCTGTCCTAGGCCCCTGGGCTTCTGCAGTGATCTGGGGTCCTCAATGCCCCTGGATGGCCCTTCTTGCCTGCACAGAGGGCTCTTCTCTCTGCTCCTCCTCAGTCCCAGCTCCTAGTCCTGTTCTCTGTCATCTGAGGCCTAACAGGGCATCACATTCCAACTAGGAAATGTGTGCAACCCATAACGAACTCCTCTAGGAATTGTTCCTAACAGGACTTTACCTGAATAACTTGCACCTGTGGACACTGGGTGGCCAGCCATAAGCCTGTCACAGGGAGGGGTCTTCTTCCTGCCTTAGTCAGCACTCTATTTCATCTTCCTGGTCCCAGCAATACCTGCCTGCTCCCCGCACTGTGTGTTGGGCCCCCTGTGCTGTGATTGGGTTCAGACACCGCAGTGCAGAAAGCACTGTGTCTTTGTTGAGGGTCTGTCATGGGACAGACCCAGCTCAGCTCAGGCTGCAGTACTGTGTGTGGGATACAGACAGACAAACAGACAGCAATCCAGAACCTCAAGGGGAGATGGGGTCCTAAGTGCCAGGAATGAAAGAAAAGGGTTTTGAGGGGATGACTGTGCTGGTTGACATGACCCAAACTGAGGGAGCTGGAATTGTTACTGACTTTCTATCCAGTTTTTAGGATCTTTCTAAATGTTCCTGCCTCGTTTTATACATACTCACTTGTGTTCAAAAATTCCAGCAAGATGCTGTGAGTTCTCCAGGAGTAGAGACCCTCCCACCCGCCATTGTAACAAGTTGTCCTCAGAGTCCACCCACAGAAAAGGTTCCAAGTAGCCTCATTAACTGATGGAATTTATAAAAGACAGATAAACTCCAGCTGAAGGAGTTTTCTAATCAGTGTTGTAATCACCACCAGTTAATTTTGAGGGTTGAAAACAAATCTGATCTTTATCATAGGCTAAAAAAATGTTTCAGAGATAACTTTCTTAAGCTCTTTTTCTGAAAAGTTATTGATCATTTCTTTAATATTTCAAGAGGAAACTATTTAAAGTCATTCTTCATAGGTGTAGAATTATTATCGAGAGAAATTTAATAGGACATTGTCATGTAAATGTCAGATTATCTTTGCTAGAATGAGAGTCACTTCTTTATAGCTTTTGCTATCTAGATGTGGATCAGATTTCAAGATTAGACTTTATTAATACTTTTGCCAGTTCTTGGCCTTTGGAACCAATTCAGGTAGCTTTGACACCCCTTGAAAGGAGGTTGATCTTTGTCTGTATTCTGGTACCTTTTGGGGGGTTTTCAAAATCATCTGCTCCCTCCCTGTGGTAAATCAAAGTTAAGAATTTCTGCTTTTATTCTGTTGTGAGAGAGAAATAAGCCCTCTGATGTGTGAGAGCTTAAGTTTCCCAAATCTTGTGATACTTCATACTGTCTGCCATCTATTTTATCTCCTGAACCTTAAAGAAGAGTAAATTCTTCTGCATGTAATGTCTTCTTTTGAGTTTTGAACTGTGTCAACCTGTTTAACTACATGGACTTCTAAAATGTTTCTACAATTTCTTTTAAAATAATACCTGTGAAATGTGATCAGTTCCACAGCAAATCGTCATATCTTAAGGACTCTGTCCCAGTGTGGTGCTGGACTGTTTGAATATTTTAACTCAAAATCCAAACATAGTTGGAAAAAACAGGTACGTTTCTCAAACATCTTATTTCTAGTCTTATGTTTACTTGTGGAAATGTTATCTTTGTACAGATCTATTGACAGTAAACTCTGTGTTTTCATTAATGGAAATGGGAGCTAGAAAGAGGCAAAGACATCAAGGTGTGCCTCCCACCCTTGGTGACCACTGATCTTCCACCTGGCAGGAGCACAGTGGGAGCAAAATTGGGTTATTCCCCTAGCTAATAGTTTGATTTCTGCTCTATAAAGTGTCATGGATTAATTTTTAAAAGTGAAGTATTAAACATGTTTTGATAAAATTAAAATTTTTTCAAACTGTAAGAGAATGTTTATTTAGAAAGTCACAGAGGTAGAAGTGAGTGGCAGGAGAACTGGGCTCAGGAAACAAGCCACAGAGGCAAAAGAAGGGCCCACGGAGCTTAGGAGAAAGAGTCAAGGAAACTTGCCTTTGGGGGAGAAGTGGAACAGAGGGGAGAGGTGTGGGCATGCTCCCAGCAGGGAGAGTACCTAAAATTAATTTTTATTGTGGTAAAAGATACATAAAATTTACCATTTTAACCATATTTAACTGTACAGCTCTGTGACGTTAAGTATATTCACAATGTTATGCAACCATCACCACTATCCATCTCCAGAACTTTTTCATCTTCCCAAACAGAACTCTGTCCCCATAAAACTACTGCTGCCCAGTCGGTGTGGCTCAGTGGTTGAGCATCGATCCATGAATCAAGAGGTCACCAGTTGGCTTCCCGGTCAGGGCACATGCCTGGCTTGTGGGCTCAATCCCCAATAGTGGGTGTGCAGGAGGCAACCGATCGATGTTTCTATCTCTCCATCCCTCTTCCTTCCTCTCTCTCTCAAATCAATAAAAACATTAAAAAACAAACAAACAAACAAAAAACAATAAATTCTGATTCTTCCTCCCCCAGCCCCTGACAACTACCCTTGTACTATCTGTCTCTACAAAGTTGACTATTTTAGATACTTCATATATTTGAAATCATACTGTATTTGGCCTTTCATGCCTGGCTTATTTCATTGGGCATAATGTCCTCAATATTCATACATGTTCTAGGATGTGTCAAAATTTTCTTCCTTTTTAATGCCTGAATAACATTCATTGTCTATATCTACCACATTCTGTTTATCCATTTGTTTGTCAGTAAACATTTGGATTATTTTCACCTTTGGCTATTGTGAACCATGCTGCTATGAGTATTGGTATACAAGTATGGTTTGAGACCTTGATTTCAATTATTTTAGGTATATACCCAGAAGTGGAATTGCTGAATCATATGGTAATTTTATATTTAGTTTTTTAAGGAATTGCCACACCATTTGCACACAGTGGCTACACCATTTTACATCCTCAGCAATGTACCAGGGTTCCAATTTTTCTATATTCTGGTCAATCCTTTTTTTCCATTTTTTGCTTTTATAATAACCATGCTAATGGGTGTGCAGTTGTATCTCACTGGGGTTTTGACATGCATTTCCCTATGACTCATGATGTTGAACATCTTTTCATGTGCTTATTAGCCATTCATGTCTCTTCTTTGGAGGATTGTCTGCTCAAGTCTTTGTAGGATTAATTTTTATAACTGGAATCTACTCCATGCCAGAGCTGTATATTAGTAATTAACTAATGCAATAATTTTAGGATGTTATGTAGATTTAAATTATGTGTTAGTGCTGTTATTAAAAATTCTACTTAAAATCTTTTTGGAAAGTATCATCCAGCAGGAAGGAGGAAGGAAGAAAGAGCTATAGGTCTCAAAGGATAGAATGTAAAGTTTAAGTGTTCAGTAACTATTTTCTGGATACAGCATTGAAAGAGAAATAATTCTTCTTTTACAAATAGATAGAAGACCAAATGACTCGGTCACGATCCCCGAGCTGCCACTCAATCTCCGTGAAGTGGCAGCAGCTCAGTCCAGATGCACCTGAGCCCCTGCAGGGCCCGGCCCAGGTGCAAGCCTTGTTCCACAATGACCGGCTCCTGGTCTATAGCTTTATTCCTCATTGTACTCAGGTAAAGAGGCACACAATTTGTTTTACTGTGGGAAGAGCAATGTATTTTGCTAGTAATTTTTCTGTTTTTACCCCTCTCTTTCTTCCCTAAATCATAATATGCTGACAAATTTTCTCTTTCTAAGAATACAACAGGTGGTTAACCAGGGCCCTGGAGAGCCTTTTAATTTCCCTTAAAAAGAGAGGAAATCACTGACCAAAATACTGTGCAGTAGAGCCCTAGACAGTTTTCTCAGTGGTTAGAGCGTCGGCCTGTAGACTGAAGGGTCTTGGGTTGATTTTGGTCAAGGGCATGTACCAGGGTTGCAGGCTCAATCCTTGGCCCTGGTCGGGGCACGGGTGGGAGGCAACCAATCCACATGTCTCTCACATCCATGTTTCTCTCTCTCTCCCTCCCTTCCAATCTCTCTAAAAATCAATGGAAAAAAATATCCCCGGTGAGGATTAATAAAACAAAACTCCAAAAAAGCTAATAAGGAATTTTCTTTTTCTGTTTCAGGCAACTCTATGTGCATTAATTCAAGAGAAAGAATTTTCTGCAATGGTATCAACCACTGAACTACAGAAGACAACTGGAACTGTAAGATTCCAAACTTAAACTGTAGACCCAGTGCTTGAAAGCTAATAATAATTTTACATTTTCATATAGAATGCTCAGTGTGTTTCCTTTGTTGTTGCTGTTTTTCTATGTTGACATTTCAGTACAAAGAGGACACTTCCTGTCAGTTTCTAATGTAGCAGTTCTTCATCTGGGGTTCTTGATTTTAGATGTGTCCATATGGACATGAATAACTACAATTAAATTTAGTATTTTATGGATGAAAATTTTTTAGGGAGCTTCTCATAGATGTCCATGACTCAATAAAAGTTAAGTATCACTGGACTACCTATGTTATTTTAAAATAGTAAATAACAGTAGTAGCCTAAATAAAACATATTTATTGAGGCTATGTTTGTTTTTTCTACTTTTGGATTAAAAGCAAATGAGCCATGGCCAGGTGCTCATTGGTTGGTTGGTTGGAGTGTTAGTCCGTACATCAAAAAGGTTGCTTGTGGTTCAATTGTGGGTCAGGGCACATACCTTGGTTTTGGGTTCTATCCCTGGTTGGGATATGTACGGGAGGAAACCAATCAATGTTTCTCTCTTACATTGATGCCACTCTCCCTCTTTCTCTCTCTTTCTCCCAAGTTGTTGAACATATCCTTGAGTGAGGATTTAAAAAATATATATGACATTTAAATTCTTTTTTCCTTTGCTGCTTAAACAGATGATTCACAAGCTGACAGCACGAGCTCTGATCAGAGATTATGAAGATGGCATTCTCCACGAAAATGAAACGAATCATGAGGTTTGCTCTTTTCATAGCAAAAACCATTAGGTTTTGTTCATGGCTGGCTCTTTAGAAATTGACTTATCCATGGACGTGGAGAGTGAGGCTAGCTGGATGGAGGTGCATACAGTATTGAGGGCATGTATTGTCAGGTCTCGGGTGCAGGGTACTCTGTAACTTCCTGAGAACTCTGTGGTAATTGTACCCATCAGAGAAGCCAGAGGAGGGCTTCAAGGGTGTCTATCACCGGAGCTCTCGAGTGTGATGGTCGTATTCCCCTCTCCTGATGAAAAGCCAGATGCAATGAAGTTAGGGGCATTAGGGCTCAGTGCCATCCCCAAAAGAAAGTACCAGAATGCCACACATGGCCCAGATTCCCTTGCAAGCAATTACAGCTTGTGATAAGTGGCCTGTGCCTTCATTGCTCTCCTTTACTGCCCTTCCATTAGCAGCCTTGAGTTTTGTTTTGCTTACATCCCTCTTATCTCTGGGGTGACTGACCAGCTCTGCCACAGACAGTCCTGAGCAAGTCACTCCACCAGTCCACGCTGGAGAGTCTCATCTGGAAAACGGGAGACACAGACAGTCTATAAAAGATTTCAGAAGCTCAGCACACTCCAGAGTGAGAGTTCTTTGTAATCTACAAAGGGCTCTATAAATAGAATTATTCCTTCTATGACTTGGCGGCTCAGTGGAGTAGAGAACATTTAGTCACCAACTTGAGATATTTAGATAGGGTTATTGACTCAATATTTAGTTTGAAATTCTAGTTAGGGGATGATTTGCTTTTTATAGAAAAAGTCTTTTAGATTAATTAATATTCATTTAATTAAAAATAAAATAGGACATGTTTGCATTTATTTTATTCTATCCTAGATGAAGAAGCAAATCTTAAAATCTCTAATTATTCAACTCAGTAAAGAAAACTCTCTCATAACAGAGTTTACAAGCTTTGTGGCAATTGAGAAAAGGGTATGTATTGTTGTTAATTCATGGTTATTTTCTTTGTGTTTACATATTTATTAACAAAATTACTCTTAGTCTGTCACTGACAATATCCATGTCCTGAGCCTGTGACAAACAGGGAGAAGAGAGGTCAAGGGTCATCAAGCCAGGACCTCAGTGTGAGGGCACATGGTGACCTCTCTAAACGAGATCCAGTGGGGCCTTGAATTACGAGTTTAATTCGTTCCGAGACCGAGCTCGTTAAGGAGCTCGTTAACTCAAATTACTCTATCAACTCAATGCAAAAAATCCGCCGAGAGACAGCTGGTATCTCAAAAAACTCATTAGTTGGGACACTCATAAGTCAAGGCCCCACTGTACATATTTTATTATTTTTAACTAGAGGTCTGATGCACGAAATTTGTGCAAGGGGCTCGGCCCTGACAGCATGGCAGCTTGCTTGGCCCTCGCAGCCCTGGCTTCGTACAGAAGGACGTCCAGAGGGTCGTTCGGCTGTCAGGTCTAATTAGCATGTTACACTTTTATTATTATAGATGATATAATTATTAATTAGTTTAACGTGTACTTTTAAGATTTACTACAGTTTTGTTACTTTTTTGGCATTTCTCATCTTTTATTAATCCAAGACCTTCAAAAAATAGAAAAGGCCTAGGCTTCCCCTACCCTCTCTCTGAAAAGCCCTTTCTCCTCCATAAATATAAGGCACTTAGTGCAGCACCTGAGCCTAGGAAGGGTTTAGTAAGAGGAAAGCCACTCACCCTGGCCGGTTTTGCTCAGTGGATAGAGCATCGACCTGTGGACTGAACAGTCCCAGGTTCGATTCTGGTCAAGGGCACATACCTCTGTTACGGGCTCAATCCCCAGCAACCAATCGATGTGTTTCTCTCACATCAATGTTTCTCTCTCTGTGTCTCTCCCCCTCCCTTCCACTCTCTCTAAAAAAATAAAAAATAACAACCAATGGAAAAATATCCTTGGGCAAGAATTACAAAAATAAATAAATAAATAAATAAAAGAGGAAAGCCACTCAACTAAAAACGTCTGTCTTCTCTGCCTCTTTCTCTCTCACTTGTGGCCCAGGACACAGGATCCAATCTGACAACCACACATATTCCAAACCAGATATTCACAGGACTTTAAGATGTATAACAATCATTTCATTTGATAATAGCTGTTTTGTTTTATCTAATTGTGATTCAATATAGGATGGTAATGAGTCACCTTTTCCTACTACTCCAAATATTTTGGAACTTATTGCCAAAGAAGATGTAGATTTTCTGCCGTACATGAGTTGGCAGGAAGAGCACCCAAACGCCAGCATATCACAGGTAAATATTAATTACCACATAGGTTGATATTATGTTTTCATATTTTTATGGTGGTGAGAGGAGCCCTTTGCTAAAATAGTAACTTTATTACTTGTATATGCAGAATATATATATACAAACATTTGTACATTTATAAAAATGCTGCTAATAACTGAGGAAGTCACCATCCTATATAGTAAAAGGGTAATATGCAAATAGACCAAACAGCAGAACAACTGAACAACCAATCAAAGCATAATATGCTAATGATAAGCTAAGGCTGCTCAACTGCTCACTATGACGTGCACTGACCACCAGGGGGCAGACAGTCAACTGGTCAACCAGTCGCTATGACATGCACTGACCACCAAGGGGAAGACAGTTGACCAGTTGATCAGTCGCTATGATGTGCACTGACCACCAGGGGGCAGATGCTCTGACTGGTAGGTGGTTAGCTTGCTGCTGGGGTCTGGCCAATCGGGACTGAGTGAGATGGGCCAGACATGCCCTGGAGCCCTCCTATGGTCCCTCCCCAGCCCGATAGTGCACCGGTAGGGTCCTTCAGCTTGGCCTGTGCCCTCTCACAATCTGGGACCCCTCAGGGGATGTCAGAGAGCCGGTTTCAGCCCAATCCCGCAGGCCCCACCCCTTGGGAGGGCGCCAGACTCAGGGCTCATGGCTGGCGAGTGCTGCTGCGGCAGTGTGAGCCTCTCCTGATCAGGACTGATTGGGCACGAGCCCATAGCAGGCACAGTGAGGCTGGGATGAGCAGGAGCAGCAGGTAGGAGCTGCAAGCAGCGTTGTACTTCAGGTTTCGGCCCAATCCCTTCAGGCCACCCAGAGGGACCCCACCCATGCACGAATTCGTGCACCGGGCCTCTAGTATATAAATACAGCTATAAAGTACAAAAAAGGGAACAAGTATGGTTCTGCTTCATTCACAGACAAATAAACTGTCACACAGAAATAAACTGTTCACCACCAATGTGTCTTAAAGTTTATAGTGCTTTATACTGTGGCTTTTACAGCCAGAGATATAATAGAAATTGACAAATGTGACTTAACTAAAAATTGAAAGGCATATTCAAAAGCAAAGGAACAAGACAGTGCTTTCAGGTATCCAGGTTAGAGAAATAAAATTGACAAAAATCCTAAAACAGTGATAAACTGAGAAAAAATATTTTCACCAAAGACAGATTGATTTCCTTAATATATAAAGAACTATGAATTAAGAACAAGATCAGTCATTCCAGCAAAAAACAGGCAAAGGGTTTGATCATGAATAAGAAAATAATGTGGTTCTTAAACATAAGAGAAGATGCTCAGTCTCATTGTGGCTAAGAGAAATGCAAATTAAAACTGTAATGAGGTCTAGTCTTCTATCCGTTGGGTTGACAAGATAAAAAAAAGGGAGATTATTGAAAGTAGAAAACCTGCCACACAGGGTTGTTATGAAGGGTGCAGGAATTAATGCACATAGGCCAGTAGAGCAGGCCTGTCTCTTGGTTGGTATTCAGTAAATGTGAGCTGTCGTCATCATTAGAAAGGGTGTTAAAACAGGCACCCACCCACAAGCTGAGGGCACAGGAGATCAGTACAACCTCTGTGCAGTGTAGTACAATGTCTACACAGCCCTTAAAAAGAGTGAGGTGTTGCCCGGCTGGTGTGGCTCAGTGGTTGAGCATCGACCTATGAACTAGGAGGTCACAGTTCAATTCCTGGACAGGGAACATGCCTGGGTTGCGGGCTCCATCCCCAGTACAGGGTGTGCAGGAGGCAGCTGATCGACGATTCTCTTTCAAAATTGATGTTTCTATCTCTCTCTCCCTCCCTTCCTCTCTCTGAAATCAATAAAAACATATTTTAAAAAATTAAACCAATACACATTAAAAAAGTGAGGTGTCCTCATGTGCTGTTATGGGAAAACAGTATGAATAACATGTTACTCCATATGGAAAAACAAAAATTAAGGAATGGACATTTTTTTGCTTATTTGTTCATGTCCTTATTTTAAATTTTTTGAACATTTACCCCCTCTGGGGAGAGACACTCGGAGCTGGTGACAGAACTCATCTCTAGAGAAGATCACGGGGTGACCAGGAAGTTTTGCAGGGACTTGATTGCTGCAATGCACCCTTTTGGATATTTTGAATCTTATACCATGGGCATGGATTGCCAACTCAAAAGATAAATAAACTTAAAAACAGCACACAAATTGTTGGGAGAGTGTAGTAAGGAAGGAGGTGTGTTTATGCTGATCACAATGGTAAGTTGAGCCAGACACAGCCTCACCCATAGGCACTGTATGTGTTGACAGCATCAGCATGAGGCTGCAATGATCATTCTGGAACTTCCATATTCCATTTCAGGGAATGTAGCTCAGGGATTGTCAAAGAACAGGAAAGGGACCATGCTGAGGGACTCTGATCCTGTACTCTCTTTGTTACTCCCACAAGGAGCCATTTGAGTGCCATGTCTTGCAAAAATCGTGATGCACAACTCATAATCAACTGCATTTCTTGAACAAGACAGCCTATTGTCAAAATGGGACATTGAAAGTGTATATTTATTTTAAATATGGGTCAAACACACAAAAACAGTCTGGAGAGATATATGCCAAATGGACATTGGATATGAGAGTATCTGTGATGTTTATTTCCTTCTTTGTGTCTACCTGTTTTCTCATAGTGCCTGTTATTGTTTCTAAAATTTTTAAATTTATTTTTGAAATTGGTTCTAACTTTATTTGGGTTTTACTATAGTGTGATAATGAATTATTCCATACTAATTTTGCAAATGTTTTGGATTTTTTAAGACAATGAAAAAATTTTTCAACTACAATTGACATACAATATTATGTGTACAAATAGTGATTAGTCATTTATATAATTAGTCATTTATATAATTTACGAAGTGATCACCCCATAAGTCCAGTACCCATTTGACACCATACATAGTTATTACAATATTATTGACAGTATTCTCTATGCTAAATGCTTTGGATATTAATACTTCCAGATCCAAACCTTTAGGATGAAAATTTATGTTACAAATTAAATTGATGACTTGATAGTTTATTTTAGCTACAATAATTTTTTCTGAATGAACCATCAAATTTAGCAAAAATATTCAAGCCTTTGTGACTGTCCCTCATGGTTTATTTTACTTACCAAAATGTGACACGAAAAGAATTCCATTTGGAATGATTTCAAGTTAGATCAATAACAGGCAGTCAGAGAACAGGCCCTGGAATATTCCTGGCAAAGTAAAAGATAGAGGTTTTATAAAAATAACCTCTGATCTAAGTTTTAAAGTAAGTTTTTTTAAAAAAAAATTTTGTTTAAAAGTATTACATATCTCTCCATTTTCCCCCATTGACCTCTCCCCAGCTACCCCTACCCCCCAGCACATTCCCTCACCTCCCCTAGTGTCTGTGTCCATTGGTTATGCTTATATGTATGCATACAAGTCCTTTGGTTGATCTCTTACCCACTACCCTCCCCTGCCTTCCCTCTGAAGTTTGATGGTCTGTTCCATGCTTCTCTATCTCTGGATCTATTATTGTTCATAAGTTTATGTTGTTCATTATATTCCACAACTGAGTGAGATCACATGATATCACATAAAGTAAGTTATTTTTAAAATTCAATACTTCAACTGTTGTTAGCAACAAATAGAGTATTACGAATAAAATTAGAGCCCTTCCAGTCCTATATTTCAGCATTCTCTCTCTTGAGGGCCTGCCTTGTCCCTTGTAGATGAAGGTGATTAAACATGATTAAAGATTGGGAACTCGAAGGGAGAGAGGAGCAAAGTGAATAATTTTGGTCAATCGAGAATCATGCTGGGAAGTATGACCTTATTTTTGTTAATTTAGTAAAATTGTTTCTCTCATAATCACATGGTTCAAATCCAGACAGTATAGAAGGGGAGAAAGTGAATCCTTCTAAACGTCCTCATTCCCCAGTTCCCCTCCCCAGAGTACCCATGGTTACTAGATCCTTGTGAAATCTCTCCAGGATAGCACATACATATATGAGCTAAATGTGAATTTTCCCACATGTGTGTACTATATACAGTGTATATACTGTGCAATACCTTGGAAATATATTGAAGAACAGCTTCCTTATTTTTATGGCTGAATAGCATTATATCATATGGATGTGCTAGAATTTATTTAGCCAAGTCCTTTGTCAATGGACTTTAAGTTTATTTCATGCCTGTAACAAACTGTGCTACAGGAATAACCTTTATGTGTGTTATTTCCCATGTGTTGTAGTGTATTTGTAGGAGATATTTCTAAAAGCAGACTTCAAAGGCCAGAGAATATGTGCATTTTAAATTTTAAATAGTGAGGAAAACTCTGCTACTGACCATGAAGGAGTAACAGGATGCAGTTAGGAAGTGGATGTATTCTCCCACCTTAAACAACATATATATATTTGATTGGACAAAATATATGAACTGGTGGCTTTTGGATAGAGCAGAACAGTGATCCCTTAGAGAAGAAAACAAATGAATTGAGTCCTATATTGTTAGCTCACTACCTGGGAAGAGTCCCCAGCCGATAGCCCAAGGATGTTAGATCCCAAAACAGCCTGATAGTGCCTCTGAGTGAGGGGGACAGAGTAAGTGAGGATCAGGGAGACCAAAGTGGCTAAGGTTAAGAGGTAAAGCACTGGCATAGAATGGGCTCCAAGGACCTATGGAGGGTTCCTTTCTAGTCCTTGGCTGAGGCCTGATTAGGGTATGTGGAAAGTAAAAATCGAGGCTAGAGAAAGAACCATAAGAAAGGAGAAGTTGGTAGAGCAATCATTATGAAGCTCACACAGGGTCAGAAATGGCTTGCATTCCCACAGCCTATGTGGAAAGATTTCCATACAGAGCTCCCAGAAGGCTATTGACCTAGTCAAAGTGCTTTACCAAAGGATCTAGACCAGCTGTGGGCAAACTACGGCCCGCGGGCCGGATCCGGCCCGTTTGAAATGAATAAAACTAAAAAAAAAAAAAAAGACCGTACCCTTTTATGTAATGATGTTTACTTTGAATTTATATTAGTTCACACAAACACTCCATCCATGCTTTTGTTACGGCCCTCCGGTCCAGTTTAAGAACCCATTGTGGCCCTCGAGTCAAAAAGTTTGCCCACCCCTGGTCTAGACTAAAGCTATTCTCATCCCACCTTTAGACTCAAAAGAATAAAATTATTTCCAAATAACTGAACTATGTACCATAACCAAGCCTAAAACAATGTAAAGGGATTTTAAAACTTTTTCAGTACCTCAACAGTGTGAAATTCACATGTCTATTGTCCATTTAAAAATTACCACGCAGTCGGAGAAGTGAAAAGATGACCTATAATGAGGAGCAAAATCCTATATAATAGCCCTAACTGGTTTGGCTCAATGGATAGAGCGTCGGCCTGCGGACTCAAGGGTCCCAGGTTCGATTCCGGTCAAGGGCATGTACCTTGGTTGCAGGCACATACCCAGTAGGGAGTGTGCAGGAGGCAGCTGATCGATGTTTCTCTCTCATCGATATTTCTAACTCTCTATCCTTCTCCCTTCCTCTCTGTAAGAAATCAATAAAATATATTTTTTAAAATCCTATATAATAAAGAGGTGATATGCAAATTGACCATCACACCCTCACACAAGATTGCCGTACCCATGTGGTCACAAGATGGCCACCACAAGATAGCTGACAGGGGAGGGCAGTTGTGGGTGATCAGGCCAGCAGGGGAGGGCAGTTGTGGGCAATCAGTCCAGCAGAGGAGGGCAGTTGGGGGGTACTGGGCCTGCAGGGGAGCAGTTAGGCATTGATCAGGCTGTCAGGGGAGTGGTTAGAGGTGATCAGGCTGGCAGGCAGAAGCAGTTAGGGGCAATCAGGCAGGCAGGCAGGCGAGCGGTTGGGAGCCAGCAGTCCCGGATTGTGAGAGGGATGTCCGACCTCTGGGCCTAAACCAGCAGTTGAACATTCCCCCAGGGGTCCCATATTGGAGAAGGTTCAGGCTGGGCTGTGGGACACCACCCCCCAGTGCACAAATTTCGTGCACCGGGCCTCTAGTCAATCAATAAAAACAAAACCAGAAATTAAGGTATAATAAAGGTTGTAAACAAAGATATTAAATTAGCTATTATAAACATATTATTTTTAAATTTTTAATTAATTTTTAAATTTATTGGGGTGACATTGGTTAATAAGATGAGATAAGTTTCAAGTGTACACTTCTATTATACAAGTTGTGTACATTCACTATGTGCCCACCACCCAAAGTCAAATAATCTTCTGTCACCATATATTAGGGCTTCTTCACTCCCAATCCCTTCACCCCTTTCTCTCTGACCATCATCACACTGCTGTTTGTTTCCACAAGTATCAGTTTTGTATCCCACATGTGAGTAAAATCATATGGTTCTTAGTTTTTTCTGACTGACTAATGTCACTGAGCATAATATTCTCAAGGTCCATCCATGTTGTTGCAAATGGCAGTATTTCATTCTGTCTTATGGCTAAGTAATATATGTACCACATCTTCTTTACCCAGTCCTTTATTGAAGGACACTTTGGTTGTCTCCATGTCTTGGCACCATGAATAATGCTGCAAGATACATTTCATCTTTATCAGGTTGAAAAGTTTATTTCTACAGAGGTTTTTATCATACATGTGTAGTTAATTGTGTCAGATGATTCTTACACATTTATTTTTTTAATATAATTTTTATTGATTTCAGAGAGGAAGGGAGAGGGAGAGAGATAGAAACATCAATGAGGAATCACTATTACTTTTCTTATTGATAATAGCCATTCTAACGGGTGTGAAATGGTATCTCATTGTAGTTTTGATTTGCATTTCCCTAATTGCTAGTGAGGTTGAACATCTTTTCATATGTCTGTTGGCCATCTGCATGTCTTCTTGGGAGAGGTGTCCATTCAGGTCCTCTGCCCATCTTTTAATGGATTCTTTAATGTTGAATTTTATGAGTTCATTACATATTCTGGATATTAAACCTTTATCGGAGCTTTCGTTTGCAAATACCATCTTCCATTCTGTCAGCTGCCTCTTTGTTTTGTTATCGGTTTCTTTTGCTGTGCAGAAGCTTTTTAGTTTCATATAGTACCATTCATTTATTTTTCCCTTTACTTTCCTTGCTTTGGGGTCAAGTTCATAAAATGTTTTTTATGACCATGGTCCATAAGTTTAGTACCTATGTTTTTTTCTATGTAATTTATTGTTTCAGATCTTATATTTAGGTCTTTGATAGATTTTGAATTAATTTTTTTATATGGGGACAAACTGTAATCTAGTTTCATTATTTTGCATGTGGCTTTCCCAGCACCATTTATTAAAGAGGCTTTCTTTACTCCATTATATGTTTCTGTCTCCTTTGTCAAAAATTACCTGCTCATATACATGTGATTTTATATCTGGGCTCTCAATTCTGTTTCATTGATCTGTGTGTCTGTTTTTCTGCCAGTATCATGCTGTTTTTAATTATCATAGCTCTGCAGTATAATTTGAAGTCAGGTAGTGTGATACCTCTGGCTTCGTTGCTTTGGCTATTCAAGGTCTTTTGTGTTCCATACAAATCTGATGAGTTTTTGTTCTATTCCTTTAAAGAATGACACTGCGATTTTGATGGGGATTGCATTAAATCCGTATCTTGCTTTGGGTAATATGGCCATTTCAACTATGTTGATTCTTTCAATCCATGAGCACAGAATATCTTTCCATTTTATTGTGTCTTTTTTATCTCTTTTAATAATGCTTTGTAGTTTTCAGTATATAGGTCTTTCACATCCTTTGTTTATTCCTGGATATTTTATTCTTTTGGTTGCAATTGCAAAAGGTATTGTTTTTTTCATTTCTTTTTCTGACGTTTTGTTGTTAGTATACAGGAAGGCATTGGATTTTTGTACATTGATTTTGTATCCTGCAACTTTACTGTATTTGTCTATTTCTAATAGTTTTTTGGTGGAGTCTTTAGGATATTCTATATACAGAATCATGTCATCTGCAAAAAGTGACACTTTTACTTCTTCCTTCCTGATTTGGATGCATTTTATTTCTTTCTCTTGCTTATTACTCTGCCTAGGACTTCCAGAACTATGTTGACTAAGAGTGGTGAGAGTGAGTACCCTTGTCTTGTTCCTGATTTTAGAGGAAAAACTTATAGTTTTTCGCCATTGAGTATAATATTGGCTGAGGGTTTGTAATACATGGCCTTTATTATGTTGAAGTACTTTCCTTTATTCCTATTTTATTGAGTGTTTTAATAATAAGTGAATGTTGTATTTATCAAATATTTTTTTCTCCATCTATTGATAAGATAAGAGGAATTTTATCTGTTGTTTTGTTAATGTGGTGTATTACATTGATTGATTTGTGTATGCTGAACCATCCTTATGACCCTGGAATGAATGCCACTTGATCGTGAAGTATCATTTTTTTTAAATGTATTGTTGAATTTGATTTGGTAGTATTTTCTTTAGGATTTTTGCATATGTATTCATCAGAAACATTGGTCTGTAGTTTGTGTGTGTGTGTGTGTGTGTGTGTGTGTGTGTGTGTGTGTGTGTTATCTTTGCCAGGTTTTGAATCATTCCTTTCAGATTCCAAAGCAGCAGTTCTCAACCTGTGGGTCGTGATCCCTTTGAGGGTCGAACGACCCTTTCACAGGGGTCGCCTAAGACCATCGGAAAACACATATATAATTACATATTGTTTTGTGATTAATCACTATGCTTTAATTATCTTCAATTTGTAACAATGAAATTGGGGGTCACCACAACATGAGGAACTGTATTAAAGGGTCGCTGCATTAGGAAGGTTGAGAACCACTGTTCCAAAGGAAGCTTTTCAAACATTAAAACACACACACACACACACACACACACACACACACACACACACACAAAAACAGTTAGCTATTTATGGAATCGAACCAAATCCTTTCATTTCACAGGACGAAGCCCAACCAATTGAGCCACACCAGCCAGGCAAAATGGATAGCTGTTTACTAGTAAATGTGCTGTGGTTTTATGTAGAGCAAACAGTTTATATGTAAATTTTAAAATTCACTTTTGGTGGTTTTGTCTTGTATCATCTTTGTTTTTTGTCATGCTTAGAAATACCTTTCCTGTTCAGAGATTATGCTTTTTAAAAAATGTCCCCTTAATTATATCTTTAAGTCATTTTATGGTTTCATGTTTGAATTTTTCACCCAATTGGAATCTATTCTGGTATAAAATAGGAAGTCTACAACCAACATTATTCTTTTTCAGGTAGCTGCCAACTTTTTCTAACACTATCTATTGCATAATTCTTCTTTTCCTCCTATTTGACTTGAAATGCCATCTTTATCATCTACTAGATTCCCACATGTTTTAAGATCTGTTTCTGGACCAGGTGATCTGTCCTATTGATTTGTCTAATTATTGTAATTTAACAAAATACTTTAATAAGTCAAGCCCATCACTAATGTAATTGTTCTTTTTCAGTTATCTGATTAAGAACATTTTTTAACAGATAAACATGATTTTTTAAATAAATCTTTATTGTTCAGATTATTACACTCTGCCCATCTTTTAATTGGATTCTTTAATGTTGAATTTTATGAGTTCTTTACATATTCTGGATATTAAACCTTTATCGGAGCTTTCGTTTGCAAATACCATCTTCCATTCTGTCAGCTGCCTCTTTGTTTTGTTGTCGGTTTCTTTTGCTGTGCAGAAGCTTTTTAGTTTCATATAGTACCATTCATTTATTTTTCCCTTCTCTCTTTCCGCACCCCCCACACTCCCTTCCCCCTGAGAATTATCAGTCCTCTCCCTTTCTATGACCCTGATTCTATTCTATTCACCAGTTTATTCTGTTCATCAGATTTTTTATTTACTTGATTTTTAGATTCACTTGTTGATAGATATGTATTTGTTGTCACTTTGTTGTTCATAATTTTCATCTTTACCTTTTTCTTCTTCTTCCTCTTGTTAAAGAACACCCTTCAGCATTTCATATAATACTGGTTTGGTGGTGATGAACTCCTTTAGCTTTTCTTATCTGTGAAGCTCTTTATCTGACCTTCAATTTTAAATGATAGCTTTGCTGGGTAGAGTAATCTTGGTTGTAGGTTCTTGCTA
>NW_005370366.1:2834249-2845551 GCF_000412655.1 Myotis brandtii
TTTCTTTGTCTCCGCATTTTGGCTGCTTCCCTGTGTTGATAGAGTGGCTTTCTGTGCTAGGTGTCCTGTAGGGCCCAGTGGCTCAGCCTCCCTAGTTACCTGAGGTGGACACTCTTGGTGCACCCCTTTGTGGGCTGTGTGCACAGTCTTACTGTAGTTGAGCCTTGATTGCTGTTGGTATCACTGGGAGGAATTGACCTCCAGGCCAATTGGCTGTGGGGACCAGCTATGACTACAGTGGGAGAGCTATGCAGGAAACACCCTTATAGGGCAAGACTTGCTTCAGTGGGGCTTTGGTGCTCACTGAGTCTGCCCCTTGAGTGTGTCACTTATGGATGTGAAAAGTTGTAATCTGTTATGGTCTCACACTAACCACTGTACACTGGCTCTTGGATCTTCAAGGAGGTGCAAAGTCAGCCACTTCCTGGGGCCACCCAGCAGGAGCTACAGAGAGATCTGCAGAGGTGCCCGGATGAGGCGCAGATGTGAAGTAATGCAGGCTGCTGACAAACCTTAGGCCTTCTTTTGGAAGCTCTGGGGTTCTCTGACTCAGCTACAGTTTGACAGGTTTTTAGGTGGAGAAAGGCTGGCCATTAGTATGCAAAAGCCTCTGCGCACAGCTTGGGTAGGGTTGTAAATTGAGTGGGGTGTGGTCTCAGGGAATCATGGGGCGGTGCAAACAGCAATGGTTACCCTTCCCCGGATAGGTCTCTGGGTCTCTGTGTCCTGTGGCCCTGTGCAGGAACAATGAAAGTTGCAAGCACCTCTGCGAGAAAGCCGCCCTCACATTCTGGCCCGATGCGAGACAGTACAGTTTCTCTCCGTATAAGTCTGGGTCCCCAAATTCTTGCCTGGAACTGGAGTTCAGAGCAGTCAGGAGCTTGTATCTCCCTCCTGGTTGAAAACGACAACAGCATACCCAGCTGCCAGGCCCTTTTATACACACCTCCATACCTCCACACTTCCACACCTCTGCACCTCCTACCGGATTCAATGTGCTTTTCTCTTTGCTTCTAGTTGTAGAATTTTCACTCAGCCAGCCTTCCCATGGTTCTGGATGATATTCGTTTTGTCTTTTAGTTGTAGTTTTAATGTGATTGTGCGCGGTGGCAAGTTCAGTTGTTTACCTATGCTGCCATCTTGGTTCTTTTCTTCTATTTTTAACTATTATTTTGGAATGTATGTCTTATAATATGTTCTTCAATATTAATTACTTAAATTTATACTTAAAACTTGATTGAGCTGGTAAAGAACTACTCTTTTTAAATTCCCAACTAAAAAAACGGCACACATGAGTGTGGGACCAGCCCGTTATGTGTCTTCTACCAATCTCAATGTGCTTTCTTCTTTACTTCTCTAGTTGTAGGACTTCCATTCAGCCACCTTTCAGGTGGTTCTGAATGATGGTTGTTCTGTATATTAGTTGTAATTTTGATGTGGTTGTGGGAGGCACCACCATCTTGATTCTTGAAAATTCTAAATAGCTCATTTACATTGGTAAAATTAGAGGCTACCCAATTCCAAAATGCCTCAAGGGCTTGTAATTCATATAAAACTGCATTTTATTTACATGTAACTTTTTAAGGAATTCTCTTTAAATTATATTCAAACAATAATAGTAACATAGCACCTTTCAATCCCTTTTGTTATATATTTTGTTTATATTCTGGTATAAAGATATATTCCCTTAGTTACTTTAAAGCTTTTGAATTTTTTTTCAGTTTTCTCATTTTCTGAATATTGCTGTAAAACAGTATAAAGGACTAGAAAATTTTATTTCAAATTACCAGCTTATTTTAGGGCTAGTTTACACACTATGACACTGCTAATTATAAAATCTTGGGTAAATCACTTCTATGGTCTTTAGTTTTCTCTGGTGTAAAATAAGGGGTGTTCAAAATTCTGTGATTCTGAGAACTAAGAGAGATTAAGGTCTGTAATATATTTATTGCTGGTATCCTCTCCAAATCTCATATTCCATACCTATAAAATGAGGGGGTTTCATTTAAATGATCTTGAATAGCTTTTTTTTTTTTTTTCCAATGCTCTGGGATAAGCAATTGCTTGACTACAGGGAAGTCAGCTACCAAGAACAGCATTTGCTTGATTGGTCATTTTATTCTGTTTTCCCTGACATCATAATTTTTTCTTCTGGGCAGACACTTTTAGCATCCTCTGGATGGGACGAAGAACTGCAACTTGAATGTTTGACTAAAAAGAAATGTAAATCATCTAAGCTGGAAGTTTTTAAAGGTTTTGGAGAGTGTAGCTTAGGTTCCCACATACCAGAAAAACCTTTAACACAGAATTTTGAATGTAGAGATGTAGAAAGGCCATTGGACTTAAGTCAGGTAGATTCATTTAAACACACAGAAATTAAACCACATTTTACAAAAGCCAGTTCACCTAAAGTGGCTCTTTCCAAATCCTTTGCTGCCCCTGGTTCAACCAGTTCCCTAGCTGCTTCCTCTGTTGGTTCTGCTTTCCTCTATCCTCGGAGCTCTCTTTTTGGTTCTCTTGCTAGTCCCAAACAGTTTGATGCACCTAATAATGAACAAGGCCTTAAGACAGACTGTTGTCCTGGCGTTTCCCTTGAGTGGGGTTCTCCTCCCAGCCTGCCTTCCCACAACCTGCCTTTCGGATCTTTTACTGGTTCTGCTTTCTCAGGTGTCCTATTTAGCTGCAGACAGTCTGATCTACCTACACTGAATGAAGGGCCTGAGCTCTGTCCTTTTACTGACAGTTCCCTTGAGTTGGACTCTCCCCCTCAGCAGAATCCTTTGTTCTCTTTTCCTAGACTTCCTCCCCCTGGTCCAACCGGAGGGTCTAGCTTTCATCTTCTTCCTGGTTCCTCTCCTCTTCATTTTCCAAATTCCTCAGCTCCCTTGAGCACCAGTTACAAGCAGCCAATGCATCAAATTGGCTTTGCTCCCTATGGGGCTCCTCCAACATGTGGGGCTTCTCCATTAAATATTTCTGCAAGAACTGCATCATCAGATTCTCTCCCACATACATATTTGACTGGCTTAAGTTCTTTTGAAACAGAAAGTGATGAAACACCAGGATTTTTTGCAAGTAGGCTTTTTAAAAAGGTAGAAAATTCTGATATAGCAAGAAGAGACTTTCCTGCAAGCTTTCCGGTACTAAACGACGGGGATGACATAGACTGCAAAGAAAGCTGGATGAATTTTGTGCCTGGGACTGAACTCTTCAGTCTGCAAACCGAGGTATTAGTCTTATTTCACCTATATCTGTTGTTGATTTGCTTCATAGTTGAGAACAGTACTGCTCAAAGTAGCTGGTCATTGAACTGTATATGACCAATCCACAGTGAGTTAAGAAGGGTCTTGTGACAGAGTATATCAACACACTGCTTCCTTCATTGAGAAAATCTTGCTGAGAAATTAAAAAAAAAGGCAATTGCACAAAACAGTGTACTCTATGATGACTGTTGTTTGTCTCTCTACTTATAACCCTTCGGCCAGAATATCATGCTAATGAATGATAATATTTCTCAGCTGAAAATGAGCATCCCTGAATGGGCCAAGGGTAAGACCTTAATTTCCTAGGTTCTAGGACTGATGATCTGCAAGTCACATGAATTTCCCATTGTGATGTTAAGCACAGACACTATACTAGTAAGCATACTCTAAATATTTCTGCAGAAGGTCCTGGGAATGTTACTCAGTATGTAAGATTGTGTTAGAGCATGTGTCAGGATCTAGGATTGTGCTTATTAGCTTCTCAAACGGAATGATTAAATAAATTTACCTCCTGCACAGGTACTAAGGCCCTCTCTCACATCTGTAGTTATTTCTTTTGATGTCGTTTAGTAACAGAAACAACTGGATTTTGTATAAGACTAAGTTTGAGTCCCAGTGCTGCTACTTGGTGATTTGGGGCAAGTCAGATAACCTTTTTCAGCCTCAGTTTCCTTACCCATATAATGGGAATAATAATAGTATCTACATTGTATTGTGGTTTCAGGTTTAAACAAGATAATAACAGTTGCCCAGCTGCCCTGACCTGGAAAGATGTACATAAACGCAGTATAGGTAGCAGTATAGCAGCCACTGCTATCTGTGGACCCTGGAGCCAAACTGTTAGGGCTTAAATCCTGCCTGTGCCACTTCTTAGCTGTGTAACTTTGAACAAGTACCTTAACCTTTCTGTACTCCAGTGTCCTCAATCTGCAAAGTGACTATAATAATAATACCTCCACAAAGAATGGCTGAAAAGATAAAATACCACCTAGCACCTGTTCAATACTGGTTGGGACATACTATCACTGCTGGTATTTTTCAAATTATGGCCATAGATTCTTTAACATGTGCATCTGCCTGTGATATCACCCTCCTTTCTGCTCCCTGTATGGGTTCCCCTGAGACCTAGAGTCTGTCTAATCCTCACATGGAAGCTTACCTCACTCCCACAAGCATGTGACAAAGGTTAGCCTGAAAAGCAGTGGTTCTTTGCTGGGGTGGGTGGGGGACAGTGAACTCAAGGAAGTAACTTGAAAGAGCATATTCAACATAAAAATTTTATATTTAGTAAAAAATTGTCAGTTTCATGATTCAGACATCATAAGGGCACATTTTTAATGTTTAACAAAGGAATCATGCTATTGAAAAGTTTGAGGAACATTGCTTTGAGAAACAATGCATTGTTAGAAGAAAAAATATATAGTACCATTTTAAAAATATCTCTACACATGTGCCTTTTTTCAGACTTTTATAAATGCCACTAGATATTTAGAGTCTATAGTATGTACTGTGTCTCTAGTATATGAAGAACTTTGATTTTACAGTAATAAAAATTTTAGACATGTCTTAATAAACTGAATTGAAATAATTGGAAACTTACTCATCCCATAACTTCTTATGTGATGAAATTTCAAGAATGTTAGTTAAATTTGTTTTCTGAACTTCATAGGATGGCTTCTGGAAACTTACACCAGCACTGGGACTTATATTAAATCTGAATACAACTATTTTGAACAGTTTTCTTGTACAAAAAGGCATTCGATCTCTAGGTAAGTCACTATTTTTCTATTCATTAAATCACATGCTCTAATTGTTATAACTTTTGTAAGCTAGTGTATTAATGTAATAATTATGTAAGTTACATATGAATGGAATTATATTTGTTAATCATCAAAGGAAATAGGGGATTAGTTTCTAGTAATATCTTTACCACCAATTAGGGTATCACCTATGCAAGTTTATTAGCATAAGTAGCAATACTGCTATTTTAAAAAATTCAAATCTTAAGTCGCTTAACACAAAGATTACTTTCTTGCCCATATCACAGTCAAATATCAGTAAGCAGGGAAGTTTCACTCCACATAGTCATTTAGAGACCCAGGCCCTTTCCATATTGTGGCTCTATTAACATGTGTCTTTAAAAATTACTCTGGTGGAAGAAAAGAAGAAAAAAGATGACTCTGGCATCATTTACCAGGTAGACATCAGGGAGAGAGTGAAAATGTGGCAAGAACTAGTCACAGAGCCCCACCCAGATACATGACTTTGTGCCCAGGAAGAGAAGACAGTTTTAGTAAGCAGCCTGTAGGCCTCTGCCAGAGCAGGTTGTTCAGCTGGACGTGATTCTTTTTATGACAATGAATTGGATGGATGAAAAGATCCTAGAGACATCCTCAAACCCAAAAGTAGTTTGAAGGCCAAATGCTAGCCCTAGGTTAAGAGATTTTTTAATTAATTTTTTTCTATGTTATAATTGATTTCAGAGAGAGGAAGGGAGAGGTTGGTAGAAACATTAATGATGAGAGAGAATCATCAATTGCCTGCTTCCTGCATGACCCCTACTGGGGATAGAGCCCACAACTCCAGCAAATGCCCTGACCAGGAATTGAACCGTAGCCTCCTGGTTCATGGATCAACACTCAACCACACCAGCTGGGCTACGAGATTTGATTATTATTATTTTTTTAAATCTTTATTGTTGAGAATATTACAGATGTCCCCTTCTCCCCCCCCCCCCCCCCTTTTCCCTCCCCCCCTGAAAAATCTTTATTGTTGAGAATATTACAGATGTCCCCTTCTCCCTCCCCGCCCCCCATTGTCCCTCTCCACCTGATTCCCAATGGGCCCCAGGCCCTCACCACCCTCCTGTCTGTGTCCATAGGTAAGATCTTTGGTTAATCTCTTCCAGCTCTCCCTCCCCTCCTCCCTCTGAGATTCATCAGTCTGTGCCATGCTTCCGTACCTCTGATTCTATTTTATTTGACCGTTTATTTTGTTCATTAGATTTCTTGTTTGTTTATTTTGATTTTTAGATTCAATTGTTGATAGTTATATTCTTGTTGCCATTTTATTGTTTATATTTTCTTCTTCTTGTTCCCCGTCTCCTCCTCCTCCTATTCCTCCTCCTCCCCCTTCTCCTCCTCCTCCTCCTCCTTCTCTTCCTTCTTCTTTTCTTCTTCTTCAATACCCTTTAAAAGTTCATAATACTGATTTGGTATTGATGAACTCTTTTAGCTTTTTCTTCTTTGTGAAGCTCTTTATCTGACCCTAATGAGAGCTTTGCTGGGTAGAGTAATCTTGGTTGTAGGTCCTTGCTATTCATCACTTTGAATATTTCTTGCCGCTCCCTTTTGGCCTACAAAGTTTCTGTTGAGAAATCATCTGACAGTTGTAACTAACTGCTTTTCTCTTGCTGCTTTTAAGATTCTCTCTTTGTCTTTAGCCCTTGGCATTTTAATTATGATGTGTCTTGCTGTGGGCCTCTTTGGGTTCCTCTTGTTTGAAACGCTCTGTTCTTTCTGGGCATGAAGTCTATTTCCTTCACCAGGTAGGGGAAGTTTTCTGTCATTATTTCTTCAAATAGGTTTTCAATCTTGCTCTTTATCATCTTCTTCTGGCACCCCAATAATGCGAATGTTGGTACACTTGAAGTTATCTCAGAGGCTCTTTACACTGTCTTCATATTTTTGGATTCTTTTTTTCTTTTTTCTCTTCTAATTGGGTGTTTTTTTGGTTCCTCATATTCTACATTGTTGATTTGATTTTTGGACTCCTCTACTCTACTGTTGAATCTCTGTAAATTTTTTTTTTATTTCAGTTAGTGTATGCTTAATTTCTGACTAGTCCAGCGATTCTCAACCTGTGGGTCGCACCACAGTAACCTATGCATGAAATAGGAAAAGCAGGAAGAAATTCCCCAAACAGGGCAGCTTTACTAATTTGTAAATTATAACCGTATCAGTATATAGTATGTCAAATGTATCAAAAACTTTGAGAAAGTTCATATGCTTCTGACCAAGTAATGTGACTCCTAGAAAATAAACTCTAAGGCAGTGGTTCTCAACCTGTGGGTCGCGACCCCTTTGGCGGTCGAACGACCCTTTCACAGGGGTCGCCTAAGACTATCCTGCATATCAGATATTTACATTACGATTCATAACAGTAGCAACATTACAGTTATGAAGTAGCAACGAAAATAATTTTATGGTTGGGTCACAACATGAGGAACTGTATTTAAAGGGCCAGAAGGTTGAGAACCACTGGACTAGTCCTTTTTCATGTCTTTGGACTTTCTCATAAGATCCTTGAAAGTCCCATGAAGATCCTGAGTAACCTTATAACCATGGTTTTGAACTCTATCCAAAAGTTTGCTTCCTTCCATTTCTTTCATTTGTGACATGATTCCTTGTCTCCCCATTTTGTCTGTTTCCTTGTGTTTGTTTCTATGTTTTAGGTAGAGCTGCAGTGTCTCCTGGAATTGGTGAAGTGGCCTTGTGTAGTAGGTGTCCTGTAGGGCCCAGTCTCTGATTCTATTTTATTTCACCATACCTCTGATTCTATTTTATTTGACCAGTTTATTTTGTTCATTAGATTTCTTGTTTATTTTGTACATCCATGTGTGGGCTGTGTACACAGTCTTGTAGTTGAGCCTTAGTTGCTGTTGGTGTCTCTAGGAGGAGTTAATCTCCAGGCCAATTGGCTGTGAGGACCAGCTGTGGCTAAAGTGGGAGAGCTGCTGTGCAGGAAACACCCCTATGGAGCTGGACTTGCTTCAGTGGGGCTTTGGTACTCTCTGAGTCTGCCCCTTGAGTGTGTTGCTTATGGATGTGTAGAGTTGTAATCTGCTATGGTCAGAAGCTGTCCACTGGGTGTACTGGCTCTGGGGCCTCTAGGGAGGTGCAAAGTCAGCCACTGATGGGGTTCACTCTGCAGGGGCTATTTGTATTGGGATTAGAGGTGCCCAGGCAAGGCCCAGCTGTGAAGCAAGGCAGGCTTGTGTTAGTGCAGGGTCTTGGACCCTTTATTGATAGGTTTGGCACATGCTGACCCAGCTGTAGCTTGTTTGAGAGATTTTAGGTAAGTCTGAAGCTTGAGCTAGGACAGGCCATTCATATGCAAAAGTCACTGCAAATAGGTTAGGTGGGGCTTCAAATTGGATGGGGAGGGGTCTCAGGGAATCACCAGGGCAGAGCAAACAGATACGGCTGTCAGTCAGCCCTGCAACCAGGGAGGTCCCAGCACAGGAACAATGACCTTTAATGAGCACCTCCATCTGGGAGAAAGCTGCCCCCCAGTTACTGCTCCAATGCCATGCAATGCAGTTCCTTCTCATACGTGTCTGGGTCCCCCAGAGCCTCGCCCTGGTGCTGGAGCTCAGAGGAAGTGGGACTTTGTAAATTCAGTTCGTGTGCTGGCCCTTTAAAAGGAACATTTGGGTCTCCATCAGCCTACGTGCCACTGAGCTCCAATCCCTATTGGTTTTTACAACCTGTAGTTATAGGGACTTCTCTTCCCAGCTCTCAGAGCCTGGGCTGGGGTTCTGGTGTAGGGCTGGGACCCCTTGCTCTTCACAGGCAGCCTCCACAAAGATTATTTCCCTCCTGATTTAAAAAGCAGCACACGTAGGTGCTAGTCCAACACTGCCTGGCCCTCCGCCCCTTCTACCAGTCTCACTGTGCCTTCTTCTTTACTTCTCTAGTTGTAGGACTTCCATTCATTGAGCTTTCAGATGGTTCTAAATGATGGTTGTTCTGTATTTTAGTTGCAATTTTGTTTTTGTTTTTGTGTTTTATTTCTTTCTTCATGTATTTTAAATTTTATTGTTGAAAGTATTACACGTTTCCTTTTTTTCCCCATTGACCCTATCCCCGCCCTCAGCCCCAGGCCTTCACCACCCTATTGTCTGTGTTCATGGGTCATGCGTATATCTACACTAATAAAAGAGAAACATGGTAATTGGCGTACAACCGCTACCCTTTTCATTGGCTAATCAGTGAGTATATGCAAATTAACTGTCAGCCAAGATGGCGGCCGGCAGCCAGGCACTGAAGCGAGCAAGGAGGCTTGCTTGCTGCGGATTCCAACGTTCTCCGCCTAACTTGCCAGCCTCTCAGTTGCAACTCTAAGCAACTATATACTATGTTGCAAATAAGAAGCTAAACAAAACCCCAGAAAAGGGCTTCCATTCAGCCGGGCTCGGACCGCAACATTGTATCTATGTTTTCAGCAGCGAGGCCTCAGAGCTAAAGCTGCCCCAGAATAAAAAAAAAAAAAGAAAAGAAAACAAGGAGCGGTTGGAAGCTTTAGTCACTCGCCAGCCGGAAAACAGCCCTCAGCCCCTCACCCAGACTGGCCAGGCACCCCAGTGGGGACCCACACCCTGAAGAGTGTGTGACCAGCTGAAAACAGCCCTCAGCCCCTCACCCAGACTGGCCAGGCACCCCAGTGGGGACCCACACCCTGAAGAGTGTGTGACCAGCTGAAAACAGCCCTCAGCCCCTCACCCAGACTGGCCAGGCACCCCAGTGGGGACCCACACCCTGAAGAGTGTGTGACCAGCTGAAAACAGCCCTCAGCCCCTCACCCAGACTGGCCAGGCACCCCAGTGGGGACCCCCACCCTGAAGGGGGTGTGACCAGCTGCAAACAGCCATCATCCCCTCATCCAGGCTGGCCAGGCACCCCAGTGGGGACCCCCACCCTGAAGGGTGTGTGACCAGCTGCAAACAGCCATCATCCCCTCATCCAGGCTGGCCAGGCACCCCAGTGGGGACCCCCACCCTGAAGGGGGTGTGACCAGCTGCAAACAGCCATCATCCCCTCATCCAGGCTGGCCAGGCACCCCAGTGGGGACCCCCACCCTGAAGGGGGTGTGACCAGCTGCAAACAGCCATCATCCCCTCATCCAGGCTGGCCAGGCACCCCAGTGGGGACCCCCACCCTGAAGGGGGTGTGACCAGCTGCAAACAGCCATCATCCCCTCATCCAGGCTGGCCAGGCACCCCAGTGGGGACCCCCACCCTGAAGGGGGTGTGACCAGCTGCAAACAGCCATCATCCCCTCATCCAGGCTGGCCAGGCACCCCAGTGGGGACCCCCACCCTGAAGGGGGTGTGACCAGCTGCAAACAGCCATCATCCCCTCATCCAGGCTGGCCAAATACACTCCCTTCATCAGTTTATTTTGTTAATTAGGTTCCACATATGAGTGAGATCATGCGATACTTGATTTCTCTCACTGACTTATTTCACTTATCATGATACTCTCCAGGTCCTTCCATGCTGTCTCAAAAGGTAAGAGATGCTGCTGTATAATGTTCCATGGAATAAATATACCACAATCTTTTTATCCACTCATCTACTGATGGCCACTTGGGCTGTTTCCAGATCTTAGCTATTGTAAATTGTGCTGCTATAAACATAGGGGTGCATATATTCTTTCTGATGTTGTTTGGTGTTTTGGGAATCTTAGGATATATTCCTTGAGGAAACTCCATACTGTTTTCCATAATGGCTGCACCAGTCTGCATTCCCACCAGCAGTGAAAGGGGTTCCCTTTGCTCACATCCTTGTCAGCACTTGTCGTTTGTTGATTTGTTGATTATGGCCATTCTGACAGGTGCCCATTTTTTAATTGAATTTTTTGTCTTCCTCTTATTAAGTTGTATGAGTTCCTTATATATTTTGGATATTAACCCTTTATCACATGTATCATTGCCAAATATGTTTTCCCATACAGTGGGCTCCCTTTTTGCAATAGAAAAGAGACCCCAAAAATTGCCCCAAGCCATTATGCTCAATTAATATTTGAAAAAGGAGGCAAGAACATACAATGGAGTCAGGACAGTCTCTTCAATAAAAGGTGTTGGGAAAATTAGACAGATACATGCAAAAAAAATGAAACTAGATCAGCAACTTACACCATACACAAAAATAAACTCAAAATGGATAAAAGACTTAAACATAAGATAGGAAACGATAAAAATCTCAGAAGAATCTACAGGCAGCAAAATAGCAGACATGTCATAGCAATATCTTTACTG
>NW_005370366.1:2846200-2851277 GCF_000412655.1 Myotis brandtii
GGAAAAATATTCTAGAATATAATAGAAGTAATCCTGTTATTTGCAGGATTGTTAGTTTTCCTACAACTTTTGTGATATCATACTATGTTAGTACAGTTTTGTTAATATTATTATACTTAAAATCCTTTTATTCTTGAGAATATTTATTGCATGTTTATTGCATGTAACATTATTATATTTAAGATTTTCTTAAAATATTAGTTTACTGCATGTAACATTAGTATATTTAAAATTGTTTTTCTTGAAATTTAAAAAAATAGAACAAAAGAAAACAAAAACCTAAGTGAAATTTTAAAAAAATAATTAAAACTAAATAATAAATTTTTTTTTAAAAAAAGAAAGAAACATCAATGGTGAGAGAATCATTGATCGGCTGTCTCCTGCACACCCAATACTGGGATCAAGCCCGCAACCTGGGCATATGCCCTTGATTGGAATCGAACCCGGGACCCTTCAGTCCGCAGGCCAACGTTCTATCCACTGAGCCAAACTGGCTAGGGCAAAACATAAAACTTTGGGGAAGTATCTTTATGAATTTAACATAGGAAACATTTTTTAAAAGGTTTTATTTTGAAATAATTTTAATCTTGACAAAAAGTTGCAAATATAGTACAAAGAATTCCCATATATCCTTCACCCAAATTTCTCAGATGTTAACATTTGGAAACACTTAGTTTATCAATTAGAGAGGAATTTTATAATGCAAAAACAAAGCACAAGCCATAAAGGAAAAGATTAATAAAGTAGACTGCATTAACATCAGCAATGCCTTTTCATTAAAAACAAATAAATAATGTTTAAAATGTGAAAAAGACATGCCACAAACTGGGATAAAATATTTGCAACACAGATAAGCAATGTACAAACCTATGGTAGAACTGAGTGATAAGCACAAATATCAGCACAGTGTTTGTTTCTAAGAGGGAGCAGAAACACAGCTCACAGACGCGTCCAAGGTACTCATTATGTTCTGTTTCTTAAAAAGGGTAGATGGATACCACTTCACACCCATTAGAATGGCTACTATAAAAAACAAACAGAAAATAACAAGTGTTGTTGAGGATGTGGAGAAATCGAAACCCTTGTTCCCTGTGTGGGAATGTAAAATGGTGCAGTCACTATAGAAAACAATATGGCGGTTCACCAAAAAATTAAAAATGGAATTACCATATAATTTGGCAGTTCCATTTCTAGGACTATACCCAAGACAACTGAAGCCAGGGACTCAAAGAGATATTTGTACACATATGTTCATAGCAGCATTATTCACAATATTTAAAAAGTAGAAGTGACCCATGTATCCATTGGTTGATGAAAGGATAAAGAAAATGTGGTATATACATATAGTGGAGTATCATTCAGCCTTAAAAAGGGAAGGAAACATTATGCTAAGTGAAATAGGCCAGTAACAAAAGGACAAATACTGTATGATTCCATTTATATGAAGTACCAAGAAAGGTTAAATTCATAGGAACAGAAAGTAAAATGGTGGTTGCCATGGGATGTGGAGAGTAGGGGATGAGAGGTTAGTGTTCAATGGGCACAGATTTCATACTTCACTGTTATATTATTTATACCCTACAAATATATCATTTTCAGTTGTATCTACTCAATATTTTAATTTTTTAAATTTAAGTGTATACTTGGGGAGATTTGAGAAACATCAAGCTTTGGTGATTGTTTGGATGTCGGAGTTGAAGAGGAAGGAGTGTTGAGCGTGGGAAGGGCAAAACATCCACTGGAAACTGAGCCTGGAAAAACACTAATAGAGTTAGGTTTGGGACATTTAATTTTTGAGATGCCTAGATATTGGAAAGAAATACATAGTTGTGATATAAGGCTAGAGCTCAGGAAGAGGTCAGAATGGTATTTGAAGCCATGGATCATGGGCTTGTATGAGACCACCTAAAGAGGATAGTGCATGCTCTCCCTCCTGGGAGCATGTCCAAGCCTTTCCCTCCCCACTCCCTCGACCCCCACCCCTCCACAGATGTACATCTCCTAAATGCTAAGGTTCCCCACCAGACTTGTCTCTATTTTTAATTTGGTCTCCATTGATTGTCTTTTTTGGGATAATGGATTGCTTTCATTGTGTTGTTTTTAAAAATGTATTCATCCCGGGCTAACCCCTGAACCTGTCTCCAAGGCCCCCTTTTCTCTGACTTCCCAGTGAGCTAAAAACAGTTCCTCCTCAGCTCATTTTTTTCCTATAACAGCACAGCCAGGGCAGCCCCACCTGGGTCTCTCCTATTGCTTCTTCCTTGTTTCACAGTTTTAATAAACATACCCTCAAAGTAAAAAAGAAAAGAAAGAGGGTAGCCTAGGACAGAGAAGAGGACATTAGGCCATCCTTGGGCATACCACTATTTAGTGGTCAGACAGAACAGCAATCACAACAGACTGAGAAGGAATGGCAGAGAAATAAGAAGAAAGCTAGAGAGTATAGTGTCACAGGTGCCAAGAGGTGACATTTCTTTATGGATATACTTTCATGTGGGTTTTCCCTGTGCTGCTCTGTATAGCTCTAGATTATCCGTGTTATTTTCCTGTATGTGTAGGCTTTACTGAATTTTTTCCTCTATATGTAGTCTCAAGATGTCTGATTTTTTTCTCTGATTTGTCTTTTATACCTCTCCATCCAACTTTCTTTCTCTTTTATCCTCTTCCTTGCTTCTCTTTTGTCTTTCCTTCCCCTTCTGGATTTATTTTTGAATGACTCTGATATACTATTTAGATATTTTATAATTGTATTATTCATGATATTCTTGAATATCATATGTATGATATTCCTGAGTTATATGCTGCTTATTATTAATATCATTTAAATATTAATCTAAGTCTGGCTGGTGTGGCTCAATCGACTGGTGTGTCATCCCGTACACTGAAAGGTTATAGGTTCAATCTCCGGTCAGGTGTGTACAGATCGATGTTTCTCTCTCTCTCTCTTCCTTCCTCTCTCTAAAATTAATTTTAAAAATTAGTCTAAGCCCTAGCTCAGTGGATAGAGCATCAGCCTGAGGACCAAAGAGTTCCGGGTTCAACCCGGTCAAGGGTACGAACCTTGGTTGCAGGCTCCTCCCTTGCCCGGGCCCTGGTCAGAGCCCGTGCAGGAGGCAACCAATCGATGTGTTTCTCTCACCTCGATGTTTCTCTCTGTCTTTCCCTCTCTCTTCCACTCTCTCTAAAAATCAATGGAAAAATATCCTCGGGTGAAGATTTAAAATAAATAAATAAAAATTAGTCTAAAATTTTATATGAAATATATTAAAAAAACACTTAAAAAAAAGACCCATTAAGTTAAACTGTCTCTATTTTTTTCTTTGGTCTCCATTGATTGTCTTTTTTGGGGATAATGGATTGCTTTCATTGTGTTGTTTTTAAAAATGTATTCAGTTCCTGTTTCCTGTATTAAGAAAATGATATCATTTTGTAAGTAGTTTTGGCTCTCTCAATGATTTAAATTAATGGTGTATGTGCAGTTATGTACATATTATGCATTTGTCTTTACCCCCAAAATTACATATTCTTAATTATAAGACAGGGTTTTGTTAAAACCAATCACCCAGAAAAGGAGACATATTTTGTTATTAGTGGGGTGCCCTCTGTGCCCCCACCTGTTGCTGTGGAAGTGGGATTCTTGGGGTGCTGTAGGAACAAGAATTTCCTGAAACCCCCACAGGAGGATGAGGTATCATGGAAAGCTTTATTGATAATGTAACATTAATGGAGTTCCCCTCCAAGGTCCCATCTCCCTCATCTTGCCATGGAAAAAGTCCCATTTTTTCTTTAGTAGAACTAAAATCAAAGACACTGTCTAGAGCAGTGGTTCTCAACCTTCCTAATGCCGTGACCCTTTAATACAGTTCCTCATGTTGTGGTGACCCCCAACCATAAAATTATTTTCATTGCTACTTCATAACTGTAATTTTGCTACTGTTATGAATCATAATGTAAATATCTGATATGCAGGATGTATTTTCATTGTTACAAATTGAACATAATTAAAGCATAGTGATTAATCACAAAAACAATATGTAATTATATATGTGTTTTCTGATGGTCTTAGGCGACCCCTGTGAAAGGGTCGTTTGACCTCCAAAGGGGTCGCGACCCACAGGTTGAGAACCGCTGGTCTAGAGTCTTTGTTCCATATTAAAGCACATAGTCCAGTCCAGGATCTGGCTGGCTTAGTTTGTGTTCCGAGCTGCAGTCCATTGTGTGTAGGGTCCACGTGGCCAGTGGCTAGCATGGGTCAAGGATCAAGCTAGTGCAAAGAAGCAAGAGAAATAAGAAGAATGAGGACTTTTTGTCTTGGAGTTATAACTAGGAGCTTAACCAATTAAGCCTTGAGGATTTTGTGCTTGCAGTCAATTATCTTTGTTCCCCAGGTTAGACTGACAGGCCAGCTCCTAGGTCACACCCACTTCCTGGTGAAGCTGCCCAGATGACCATGCTTGTAATGTCTGGCCTCCCCTTTGCTCTTTTTCTATTATTAATATTAATAACTTGCTAATTATGACAATAACAATGAGTCTTTACAGATATTTTGTATTGTAAAGTGTTCTCTCAGTTATTTAATTTTGAATAACAAGGTGTCAATTGATGAGAGCACTCAGCCTGAAATGGCCTTAATTAGTGTTGATTTTGAATTCTTAGGGAGATTATCTGACAGAAGTCTTAAAAAGGGAAGTACTTCTTGGAAAATGAATTGAAAGTTTCAGGCACTGAATACTGTTTAAGGAGCCTATTGAAGATAACTTTGAAAAGCAATGTCCAATCCCAAGTCAGAATAGTGTTTACCTTTGAGGAGCTGGGGCATGGGTTCAAGGACAAAGGTAATACCTTGTTTCTTAAAAGAAAAGAGGGAAATTTGAAGCAAATGTGGGAAACTATTAAAAGTTGACCAAGATAGCGGCATAGGTTAACGCCGGAGTTTGCTGCCTCGAACAACCACTTCAAAAATACAACTAAAAGACAGAACGGACATCACCCAAAACCACAGGAATGCTGGCTGAGGAGAGATTCTACAACTAGAAGGAAAGAGAAATCCATACCGAGACTCAGAGGAGGCGCAGTG
>NW_005370366.1:2852943-2862946 GCF_000412655.1 Myotis brandtii
ATAAAAAAAATAAAAAAGTTGACCTGCTGTCCTGGCTGGTGTGGATCAGTTGGTAGGAGCATTGTCCCGTATACCAAGAGGTCATGGGTTTGATTCCCAGTCGGGGCACATTCCTAAGTTGCAGGTTCCATCCCTGGGTCAGGCCGCATATGGGAGGCAACCAATTGATGTTTCTCTCTCACATTGATCTTTTTTTCTCCCTCTCCATTTCTCTCTAAAAATAAATAAAAACATATCCTCGGGTGAGGATTTTTTTTTAAGTTGATCTGTTATGCAGTGATAGGGATATTTATAATAGTATTATTCTCTTTACTTTTCTTTATAATTAAAATATTTTGTAATAAAAAAACATTCAGGCCCTAGCCAGTTTGGCTTAGTGGATAGATCATTGGCCTGCGGACTGAAGGGTCCCAGGTTTGATTCCGGTCAAGGGCACATGCAGGCTGGATTCCCAGTGGGAGGCATGAGGAGGCAGCCCATCAATGATTCTTTCTCATCGTTGATGTTTCTATCTCTCTCTCCCTCTCCTTTCCTCTCTGAAATCAATAAAAATATATTTTAAAAAAACATTCAGTGGCTGTGTTATAATGATGCAAACAATGCTACTACATATCAAATATCTTAGATGGAAATAAAGATAATTTACCAGGGAAATTATCAGATGACTTACTATATTCTATTGATGAAGATTGTGGAGGAGGAAATATAACTTGCCCTCTACCATTCTAGGTTCTTAGCTAAGACCCCCATAATAAAAGATTAACAAAAGAAAAACAATTTAATTATGTACATACATATGTACCTATAGGAATGAAAACCCAGCAAAGATATCAGATAAAAGGCAGCCAGGCAACTGAACTAAGGAAAGGAATAGTGGTCTGGGTCTTCAAAGTGGAAGAGGCAATTCATCTGTAGGTGAGAAGAGGCAATGTCTGATAAACAGATGTTTGCCCAGACATGCAGATAAGTCTCTTAGATGAAATAGTTAGCTCTGGTAGTAACTCTCTTCCTGGTACAGGCCCCTTTCCAATTTCTTTTAGGCAGTTAGGGGGACGTATAAAGCTTTTCCTGAGTCTATTGGGTCTTGCTTACCTTCAGCTCAAAATTATCCACACGCCCAAGTGGCGCATTCTGGGGTGGCTTTGTTCTGAACCCCCTCAAGGTAGCTGTGGAAATTTTGGTTTTATAAAATATAAGATTGGAAAAATAACATCATTTAAAATCTAACCCATTATATAAAGTCATTTCAAATACATTACTTGCATTTAAGAAAATAAAAAAGGTTTGATTTCTGGGTCCAGTATATGTTAACTTCCATTTTCAATTTTGGTATTTCATAATATATCTTGATTTGGATAACACTGGTTATCTGTAGGTACTATTAAAATAATCAAAGAGAACAATTAAGTTGATATAATAATTTTTTATTTCAGTGCCCTGGCTGGGTAGCTCAGTTGGTTAGAGCATCATCCAATACATAATTTTTTCAGGTTTGATCCCTGGTCAGGGCATATATAAGAATCAACCAATGAACGCATAACTAAGTGGAACAACAAATCAATGTTCCTCTGTCATGTGCGAGCCGCATCCTGCGTGGTTCAGGGTTCGGGATCTGGAGAAGAGCTGCGTGCAAATGACAGAGATGAGACAAGAAATAATAATTTGGAAATATTGGGGGTCAGGTGGGAAGCCCAACACAAGGGGAAGGACTTCCACTGGTGCCAAGGCCTTGCCAACCTTTTATTCAATTTTGGATACACATATAGCCCTTAGGCAGGCAATTCTGGTAACAGACAGACTATCTTAAAGGTCAGTAAATATTAATAAAGATTTACTCTGAGAATATTTGGTCAGGAAATTGCTTGAGCCACCATTGCCTTGGCTAAACAATTGGTGCATAGCTCTGGCCCTTGCCAGGGCTCAAGGTTCACCAGGGTTCCGGGCTCCTTGTTTACACTTCTCTGATAGTGAAGACAATGGGTGGCTTCCTACATGTCTCTCCCTCCTTCCCTTTCTCTCTCTCTCTCTCTCTCTTTTCCTTTCTCTCTTCCTCTAAAATCGATCAATAAATAAAAAATTAAAAATGTTTAATCCATACTTCATGAAGAGAGCAGTCTCCCCTCTCAACTTCAGAAACCTACAAAGTAAGGGGAAAGGTTCATGTCAAAAATTCTGTGGGCTTTTGGGTCTTTAGGGTGAGTTGAAAGTGTTTGTAGGGTTTAGGGGATGGAGATCCATTGAATTGTGCTAACCAGCATTATAGGGAGGACTTGACAACATATCTTCACATAATCAGCATGACCCATAACCTATGATATCACGGAGCTCCTTTCATTTATTTATTCTAGTTGACAAATGTGCACAAGTAATGCAAATAAAATTATTGTTATTCCCAAGGGTTAGGAAACTTGGGGAATGTTCACATTACTTGATGGTGTAAATATCAGTGTTATGATTAATGGTTGGTTTGGTTTTAATGCTTATTTACTACTGAAATAATCTAAACTCAATAAATAACATTAAAGTGTTGTGTTGGACAGTATTAAGTACCTGATGTGTATTTGGTCTGAGAGTATTTTGTTTATACTGATGTGTTGTTGTTTTTACCTCCAGTAATATATGTATTATGTCCATGAGGGACCCTGGGAAGGTGTGGGCTTGGCCTTGCTTGGGATTGATTTTATTTTACATGTTTTCTGTGATCTTATGCACTGTAAGTACTGATGCTACCACACCCCTGCCAAGTGTGAAATAAAACTGGCTCTTCAGAAAAAAAAAAAAAAAAACAAGTAAGGGTGCAAGGTTTTATAGAAAGAGGCAAGCAGGACACAAGAAAGAAGTACTTGGTTTGGCTGGAGGTGTATATCTGACCTTATTTAGAAAGATCAAAGTATAGAGTCAGAACTTGAAATAATTTGATACACTGGTCTGCCATATTGATTGTTTATTTGTTGTGTATTTAGGTTTTCTCTTGAGCTTTTTATAGCTGAAGTCTAGAAACTGAATTTTTCTCCGCTTAGTTCATGCTTCTCTGGTATTAAAGACTAGAGGCCCGGTGCACGAATTTGTGCACTGGTGGGATCCCTCGGCCTGGCCTGTGGGGATCAGGCCAAAACCGGCTCTCCAACATCCCCCAAGGGGTCCTGAATTGTGAGAGGGCAGTTCTCGGATGATACACCCCAGAATCGGGCTCCGTCCTCTCTGGTTCCGGGTGCATCACCCAAGAACCACAGCTGCCAAGTTACTTGCAGCTCAGCAGCTCCTGCATTGAGTGTCTACCCCCTGGTAGTCAGTGCACATCATCGCTACTGGTCAGAGCATCTGCCCTCCTAGTGGTCATTGTACATCATAGCTACTGGTCAAACGCTCGGTTGCTTAGGCTTTTAAATGTATAGATGGCAAGAGAGGGGAGGACTGAATCTTATTCAGTTTCCTGACAACCTTCAGGATAATATGACAGGCACATGTTCCAAATCATCCTCATTTTTTACTTAAATAGCAGACAAATTAAGGACCTTGAAAAGTAACAGTGAGTTTTATGATTTGCTATTATGGTATGGTTTTATAATATTATAATTCTTTCATAGAACTTTTATAAATGGGCGTAGTTTGAGGTGTAGTTTCCAGTAAACATAACCGAGTTTTCCACTTTTAGGTATAAAAGGAAGAGAACGACTTCTGGACCTGATTGCCACATTTCTGGTATTGCAGTTTCTTCGTACCAGGTTGGAACAAGCTGGAATAGTCTTCAAATCCCTGATGAAATTGGATGACGCCTCAATTTACAGGTTTTTTTTCCACTTAACTATATATTTTTAAATATTATTTAACATTTAATTATACTCGTATTTTCCATTTAACTATATTACTAAGCAAATGACTTATATTTTCAACCATTTCTTAACTAAACCTAATATGAAGCCACACAGAATTGTAGTAAGTACAAAGAGAATTTGTTCATAGGTTATGTCTCGCCTGCACTCTTCTGTTGGCAGGGCCGACACAGTATATTTGTCTCTTTGGTTGCACAGGAAAACGCAGAGAGTTTAAGTATAGCTTACACTGGAGTCCATATCATTGGCACCTGGCTTAGAACTCTTTTCACTATAGTATATGGATTCTATATGTTTTTGGAAAATCCATAATATGATTATTAGAACCAGGCTTAGGTAAAAAATACAAATGCAAACCCATATGCTGTAAGTCTAAGTCTTTAAAAGTTATAAATTAAACTAGGAAATTGTTAAATAAAATATGTTCTAAAGTTTTACCTTGACAAATCTAACTTCAAAACCATCTAGAAGACCAGATTCAAATTTAGAATGATGGGATGACTTGAAGTTTTATGCCAAAATGTTGCAGTGCGAAGAGATCCAGTTTTCGGTCCCTGGCTGCTAGCCCTCGGCTGACCCCTGTTATCACAAGAGGCCTCAAGCGCACATATGAATATCCCTTACCCATCAGAACTCCATCATACCCTATGCAAATGGCTACCCTTGTGCACGCGCGTGTGCATATACATACACACACACGTATGTAATTTGCGTATGTCCTTTTTAAAGGCAAGATAAAGGGAAAACTAATGAAACTAATAAAAATATTATCTAGGAGGAGGAAGGACACAGGATGAAAGCTAAGTTTCTCCTAATATACATTGTTTTATTGTTTTGACTTAGAAACTGTAAATATTTTACATAATAAAGATTAAATATCAGAGAATAGAGCTTAAACATGTTAAATTATACATGGGAATGTGCTCAGCAGTGTCTGGGATGTCGGGAAATAAATGGCAAGACAAAAAAGAGGAGAGAATTAGAACCTATAAATTAATGGTCATATGAATCAAAGGCAATGTGTAGACCTTGTTTGGATCCTGATTTGAACAAAATCCATTGTATTAAAAAGACACAATTAGGGAAACTTAAACATTACCTGGATATTTTGTGATATTTAAGAATAATTTATAACTATTTTAAGAGTCACGTTTAAGAAAAAGTTCTTATCCTTTAGAGGTACATATTTACAGATGAAATTAAAAGAAATGAACAGACCTATTTTTACCCTCTTACAAAGAGACACTTCTGTTTTGATCTTCTACAGCTATGACAGCCTCTAGATCAAGTATTAACAACTTTGAACCTACTTTTGAATTGCATATCACAAAGTATTAAAGCAAGATTTTTAAAAAGTAAAATATGGCTCTTACTATATTACTGTTACTGTGAGAGCAAAATGGTTTGTTGGAACTGTAATAAATAAAACTTATAAATAATTTTTATTTCCTATTTATTGCCTATTTAAAACTTTTATTTCTCTTTTTCCTACTTCATGATGTACATAATGTTAATGTAGTAGCATTGCATGGAGGTGTATGAACAAAATTTTCACACTTATCAGGAGGGTCAGTCAGAAGTCTCAAGGCGATCTGGATTAAAGGAAGGCCAGTTGAATTAGTGAGAACATTTAAAGTCAGTTTTGTTGCTTTCTATAGTTAGTAACTATAAGTAGACTAATACTTATTGAGAAACAGATCTTTTAACCACTTCAGGCCTGTTGCTATTTGGTATGTTCATGGCATCATGATATTCAGCAAATATTTATTGACTACCTACTCTGTGCCAGGGACTGTTAAACATGCATTTTGTTAATCCCCACAACACACCCACAGAATCTCATATCATTATCATAACTGAGGAAACTGAGACTGCCAGTGTGGAATGAAAGGTGCCCAATATCACACAGGCACCACTGTATAATTACAGAATTAGGATTTGAACCTAGGTCTTAACCACCACACTATTCTGATGGCCCTTTCCCAGTTTATAGGGGGGAAAATCAGGAAGATGAAGAGAATCTTGCAAATTTTTAGTTTCCCCCCCCACAGAATTTTCTTTAAAACTTTAATATATATTACCACTTGTTTACTAATAAGTTTGAGAAGATGACAAATGAGGAAGCAGCTAATATTAATTTAAAAATTCAGAATTTTTCTGGGTTTAAATAGACCTGAATATTTGACAGTCTTAAATATTCAATAGCATTTAATGGTCACAAACTTGAAGCTTTTGATATGCACATTTTACTAGTTAGTTTATGTGATAGGATTAAATATATGCCAGTTTCAGTTTCATGTGTGACTCTCAGTCATTTTGCAAAAATAACTAGCCAAGTTGAGAATTCCTGGTTCAGTGAAAGGAGAGAGAATTGGAAGCCTAGTTTGTAAAATAGAATTGTGTTTGTATGTGAAGAATGGATAGGATTTAAATGGAGAAGAATGGAAAAGAATGACAATAAACAGATGTATAAAGGCTAGAAGATGCTTGAGTTATTCTGGAGGCAGTGAGGAAGTCTGTGGTGCACAGTGGAAGCTGGGAAGTGATGGGTATAATATACTTAAAAATATACTTAATAAGTTAAAACATGTCAGGCTGGTAGAAGAACTTTAATCAAGTATTAAAGAGAACTGTTTTTCTTAAATATCTTAATTTTTGACAGAATTATTTTGTCTGAGCTAATGTGCTAGATTTGATACCACATTACATTTCATATCTAATTATATTCTGAAATTGATGGAAACATTGTTTTTTAAATCTAGGAATATTCCCTGGGCTTTTGAGAAAATAAAGAAAGCAAGTGAATGGGTTAGAAGAACTGAAGGACAGTATCCATCTATCTGCCAACGGCTTGAATTGGGTAAAGACTGGGACTGTGCCACTAAACAACTATTGGGAATCCAACCCATGAATACCACCTTTCCTCTTCAGGTTTCTTAATTATGGTCAAGGCTTAATCAGATGAAGCTGTATTTTAAACTTTTTTTCATGCTTCTATCAATAAAATAATATTAATAGATACCTATAATGAAATTTAATTATGATTTTATCAAATGTAGCAATGTCCCTTAAAAATAAATGGAAGCAGAATTATTTTAATGAACAAGCAATAGTAAAATAAAAATTACAGTGTTAAGATTTCTTGTGTTCAAATATTTTAAGGTGGTAAAATACACATCTGGATGGTCCTGGAAGCTCATTGCTTTCTCTCCTTCAGGAGTCTGGTACAGACTGGTCCAGCTGGACTAAGCAAGCTGGGATGAAACAAAGTCTTTGGCCAATGTCCACAATTCCATTTCCAGGGTCCTAGGTAACCCCCAGTATGCATTCTCCTTGGTGTGGGTCCTGGTCTGCAGATCCCCTGATACATTTATTTTACTTAGAGAAACTGGGTATCCCACGCAATGCTTTCATGGCTCTTGCTTTTGTTGTTGCATCTCAAATCTCAACACTAAACCCAAGGTCATCTAGATTTTCATCTATGTTCTAGAAGTTTTATAGTTTTGCACTTTACATTTAGGTCTATGCTAGTTTCAGTTATTTGTGTGTGTGTGTGTGTGTGTGTGTGTGTGAAAGGTATAAGGTTCACTACCCCGCCTAGGCCATTTCCTCTCTACCTTTTCATAAAACCTTGGTTTCTCTGGTATACAGTCTTTTGGCTACTTCCTACCTGTCCTCATTGCTTCCATTCACCAACTGCCCAATACCTCCCCTTGTTCACATGGTTCAGGACTTCCCTTTCTACTGCTAGTCCTGCCTTTATCTTGAGTAACTTCCAACATCCTGCTGTATGACCCCTCCTAATTCCCTGGGCTTGAACTGCAGCTTATTGAATCTTGGTAGAATGCCTTGTGATCAGGTTGGTCACCAGAAGGATGAGAGGCTTGTAAGGAGCTCCCACCTGCCCTGCCTATATGTCTCCATGGGAGGCTGTCATGAGATAGTTTCTCATCACCTCCTATTTCTGATGAGATATGAAGCTCAGGATACAGCTGCAGACTACCCTCCAACCCCGCCCTTCTAGCTGCATCTAGAATCGGCTCCTCAACAATGATGTGTAGCACAACGCATGTCACAATTATCTAGCTCCTTTGGAAGTGTGGGACAAGGCGAGGTGATGTCTTTGACTACTCTTCCTCTTGCTATTTATTTATTAATTTTTTTTGTTAATCCTCACCCGAGGATATTTTTCCATTGATTCTTAGGGAGAGTGGAAGAGAGAGGGAAAGACAGAGAGAAACATCGATGTGAGAGAAACACATCGATTGGTTGCCTTCTGCAAGGCCAGGGCCCGGGCCAGGGAAGAGGTTGCAACCAAGGTTCGTACCCTTGACTGGAATTAAACCTGGGACCTTTTGGTCCACAGGCCGACGCTCTATCCACTGAGTTAAACCAGCTAGGCATTCTTCTTGCCTATATAAATCACCTACATCTACAGTGACTTAACATATCACATATCTTTGCCTGCTTGTCTGCATGACATAATCACAGAAGATAAACAGTCTTTTCATGGTTTATTAGATTAAGGGATTTAAATGATTGGTAATACCCAGTAACACAAAATATGTGAGTAAACAAAGACTTCCTTACATATTTACTGGAAACATTCTAGTAAAACAAAATTTTGCAATATAGATGTTTATCAAAATTTAAGTCATACCCTCCTTGAAATATAAATTTCACTAAAAGGAATTCAACTTTTAGAAATTCATCTTACAGAAATATGGACACACACAGAACAAAGTGCAATAAAACTCACTTTAAAAGTGATATAAATGGGTGCCTATGTATGTATTACATAAAAATCTGTCATGCCATATTACAAACTGGTTACCTTTAAGGAGTAGGAACTTTATTTCTATCTTATATATTTTGGGTTAATTGAAAATTTTTTCAATGAATATATATACTTAAATTTTTTAGCTCTGGCCAGGTAGCTCAGTTGGTTAGAGCATTGTCCTGATACATCAAGGTTGCAGGTTCAATCCCAGGTTAGGGCACATACAAGAATCAGCCAATGAATGCATAAATAAGTGGAACAACAAATAGACGTTTTGCTCTTTTTCTCCCTTTCTCTCTCTTTCTCTAAAAAAAAAATTATTTCAAGATTTAAAATATTTTGCCAAGTTTTTATAAATTTAGAACTTTCTTTTGTTTCCTCTTCTGTTGTTGACTTGTTGAAGAAACAAGGTTAGTTGTCCTATAAAATGTTGCACATTCTGGACTTGTCCAATTACTTCCTTTTCTCTTTCTCCATGTTTCTTGTAGGCTGGAAATTAGGTCTAAAGGCCTGAGTAGATTAAGGTTCAACATTTTTGCCCACAAAAGCCATTGAGTCTGGTTATTGTTCTACTTTTAATAATGTTTACATTGATCAGTGGGTTTCCACAGTGGTGGTGTGTTTCCTCTGAATCTGTGGAGAGATATTTGGCATCCAGTTCCTCATCCATCTTTCACCTAATAGTTTTGTTGCCTGAATCATTTTCAGGAAATATTGTGATTCTCTCTTCTATACATATTAGCTGGAATTCTTCTGAAATAATGACCTTTCCCCCTTCAACTAATGTTATTTGGTTATTTTTTTTTAACTTATTTTTTTAAATATTTTTTATTGATTTCAGAGAGGAAAGGAGAGGGAGAGGTAGAAACATCAATGATGAGAGAGAATCATTGATCGGCTGCCTCCTGCTCGCTCCACCCTGGGGATCAAGCTTGGGTGCACATGTCCTGACCGAGAATTGAACTGTGACCCCCTGGTTCATCGGTCCATGTTCAACCACTGAGCCATATCAGCCAGGCTATTTTATTTTAATATTTTTTAAAATATATCTAATTATTAGAATTGTTGTGTGTCTGTCTTTTATAGACTGAGTCCCTGGAAGGCAGACTATGCTTGTTGTATTCCTAATGCCTAGTAACATCATAGTACATTTAGTAAGCTCAATAAATGACACCAACTCAAAGCTGGTGATCCTCTCCATAGGGATGTGCCGATCATAGAGTACTCTTTAATTAACCTCAGAGTTCAATTTAAAAAGTTAATCCGCCCTAACCGGTTTGGCTCAGTGGATAGAGCGTCAGCCTGCCGACTGAAGGGTCCCAGGTTCGATTCCGGTCAGGGGCATGTACCTTGGTTGTGGGCACATCCCCAGTAGGAGGTGTGCGGGAGG
>NW_005370366.1:2862991-2866064 GCF_000412655.1 Myotis brandtii
AGCTGATCGATGTTTCTCTCTCATTGGTGTTTCTAACTCTCCTGTCCCTCTCCTTCCTCTCTGTAAAAAACTCAATAAAATATATTAAAAATAAAAAAATAAAAATAAATAAATAAAAAGTTAATCCTGTAAATTAAGTCATAAAGACTATTTGTGATTCAAAGTGAGAAAAACATTTACCCTTCAGTGGACTTTTCCAGCAACTTTGGGTGACTACCTTTGTCAGTCATTTATAACCCAGAGAAGATACTTTTAACACATCCTCTGATGTGTTTTCTTAAATTTTATTTTTAATTATAGTTCACATTCAATATTATGTTGCATTAGTTACTTGTGTACAGCTTAGTGTGGTTAGACAATCACATACTTTACAAAGTGATCCCCTGATATTTCAAGTACCTACCTGGCACGTACATGGTTATTACAATATGATTGACTATATTCTCTATGCTGTACTTTATATATTTAGGTGCTCCTATGTTGGGTGCATATATGTTTACCAGGGTTATATCCTCTTGTTGGATCAATCCCTTTAGTATTATGTAGTGACCTTTGTCTCTTGTAATGGCCTTCATTTTAAAGTCTATTTTGTCAGATATGAGTATTGCTACTGCAGCTTTTTTTTTTTCTTTTCCATTTGCATGGAAAAAAATGTTCTATCCCTTCACTCTCATCCTGTATGTGTGTCTTTTCTTCTTTCTGTGTGGGTCTCTTGTAGACAGCATATAGTTGGGTCATGTTTTTGTATCCATTCAGCAACCCTATGCCTTTTGATTGGAATATTTACACAATCCATTTACATTTAGGGTTATTCTTGATAGGTATTTATTTATTGCCATTTTAATTCTGTATGCCTAGGTTTCTCTCTCTGTTTCTTCTTCTCATTACAGCAGTCCCTTTAACATTTCTTGTAATGCTAGCTTGATGGTGATGTACTCCTTTAGCTTTTTTTTTTTTTTTTTTTTTTTTTAAGCTCTTTATTTGACCATCTATTTTGAATGATAGCCTTGCTTGATATAGTAATCTGTTTTCAGATCCTTGCTTTCCATTACCTTGAGTAGTACTTCATGCCATTCCTTTCTGGTCTGTAGAGTTTCTGATAAGATATCAGGTGTCAGCCTTATGGGAACTCCTTTGTAGGTAACAGTTTGCTTTTCTCTTGCTGCCTTTAAGATTCTCTGTTGGTCTTTAATTTTTGGCATTTTAATTATGATGTGTCTGGGCATGGGCCTGTTTGGTTTCTCTTGCTTGGGGTTCTCTGTGCCTCCTTGTGTGACTTTTTCCTTTACCAGGGTAGGGAGGTTTTCTGCCATTATTTCTTCAAACACGTTCTCTATCCCTTTCTTTCTTTCTGCCTCTTCTGGCACACCTGCTATTTGAATATTGTTATGTTTCACGTTGTCCCACAGCTTCCTTAAGTTGTCCTCCTGTTTTTTAATTGTTTTTTCCTTTTTGCTTCTCTGATTAGGTGATTTTTTCAACCCTGTCTTCAAATTTACTGATTCGATCCTCAGCTTCCCCTAATCTGCTGTGTATTCCTTCCAATGTGTTCTTTATTTGTTATGCCATTCTTTATTTCTGACTATTCTTTTTTCCTAGTTACTATATCTTTTTTTCATACTGTTGAGCATCTTTACATCATTACTCTGAACTCTGTTTCAGATAAATTTCTTATCTCTGCTTCATTTATCTCTTCTGGAGAATTCTCTTATTCTTTCATTTGAGGGTTGTTTCTTTGTCTCATTTTGGCTGTCTATTTGAGTTTGTGACTATGTATTAAGTAGATCCTCTACACCTCTCAGTCTCTAGTGTAGACAGTGTCAAACGCTGTTTCTGACTAATTAGATCAGGCAAAACTCACAGCCTCCAGAGACCACCTCTGCCTACAGACTGATAGGATTCGGACTTGAATGGCCCCAGGCAATCATCCTCAGGTGTGGTGAGAGTTTTTTTCCAACAGGGTGGGGCAGTTGCTTCTGCCTGGAGGCTAATTGTTATTTTTATTCTCTTAGTGGCCTCAGGGCAAGGTGTTTTCCAATAGGGTGGGTCAACTGTCTTCCCCCCATAGAGGCAAATGTCTGTGTGGGAAAGATGTCCTCTGCTGCGTGAGGGAATGACTCAGCCCAGGAAACTGGGGGTGTCTGCCTTCTGAGCTCTACCCCCAAGTCCCCAATCCTGGCTTCTGCACATACAGCTCCAGTCCACTCTGCCCTCCCTCTGCCGGAGCACAAAGTGAGTGGCTCCACAGGGAATTTTGTGCATTGGCTCTTTAAGAGGGTGCCTGAATTTCCAGTCATCTCTTTCTGGCAGACAGCAACTCCGCTGCTTTTCACAGTCAGATGTTATGTGTGTACCCTTCTCAGTTGTGGTGCTCTCTGCTGGGGGGTTCCAGCTTGGGTATTAGATCCCAGAGTGCTCAGTGGCAACCCCCCACAGCTGAGATATCTTTCTGGAACTTCAGTTGCTGTCTGTGGGCACCTGGCCAGTCCTTTCAGGCCTCTGCCCCTCCCACCAGTCTCTATGGGGTCTCCACTTTCTGTCCTTGGGTATCAGGGTTCTCTCCTGCCAGTCTTCTGTTGATTATTTAGGAAGTTTTTCTATATTTTAGTTGTAATTCCAGTTTGTTCCTGGGAGCATGTCTGTGCAGCATCCACTTACTCTGCCACCATTTTAAATCTCTTTACCCTATGCTGTACTTTACATCCCTGTGACTATTTTGTAACTACCAATTTGTACTCAATCCTTCCATCTTTTCACCCAACTCCCACCTCACCCCACCCCCATCAGATAGTCCAATAGAAAACACCCAAGTAGAATCTGGAAAACATGATTTTCAGCCTGATAATAAAAATTGTGTACACTGGCTAGAATGTACAGCACTCTGAATTGTTGACAGGGGTTAGCCGCATCCTAATCTTACACGTGAATTCCTGGGCGCTAAGCTCAGGCTGGGTCTCGCTCAGGAGAGTCTGGGTGGCCGGGACACGCTCTGAGAACGCTTTGGCCCGCCCACTAGTGAGGCATGGTAGGGCCTGCAATCCCTCCCGGGACTCAGTCAGCCCATAGTCCCGCC